>NW_009260136.1:199387-200259 GCF_000687185.1 Egretta garzetta
TGGGCAGGGTGGCAGGTGCATGCCGGGGCCGGGGCCAGCCACGCCAGCCCTGCCAGGGCCTCGTTGGCTGCTCCTTGCCCAACTCATCACCTTCTGCCTTCCAGTGTCTGCCAACGAAGGGGATGCCTACCCGCTGGGGGCTCTGCCTGTCGGCACGCTGATCTGCAACCTGGAGAGCCACCCTGGGAAGGGAGCACAGTACATCCGGGCAGCTGGTGTGTCTCTGGGCAGGGGACCCACTGTTTGTAGCGGGGTTTAGCTTGGTGCAGATGGAGAGGAGGGGAGGGGGGCACCGCTCTGCGTGGCCAGTGACGGGGAACTGCCATCCTTTCTTCTCCCTGTGTTAGGGCGCAAAACAGCCCTCCAGATAGGCGAGGGCAGCTCTGCCCTGTCCCTTCCTGGTGATGCCTTGAGGCCCTGTCTTCAGGAAGAAGTGCTGGGCAAAGGGCAATGGCAGGGGCTCTGGGGAGTTCTCAGCATAGGGATGCTCTCGGCACAGGGTGGGATACTGTGTCCTGCTGCTCAGGGCAGCTGCCTCCTCTCCTCTTGCCTGCTGCAGGGACTTGTGGTGTGCTGTTGAGGAAAGTGAATGGGACGGCCATCGTGCAGCTGCCCTCCAAGAGGCATATGCAGGTAGAGGAGCTATTCTGTCCTTGACCTGACTGCCTGGACACACAGCCATGTGTTCCCAGGGAGGGAGTCCTGCAGCCCTTCTCTGTTCCCTAGGTGCTAGAGACCTGTGTGGCCACAGTGGGCCGCGTGTCCAATGTCGACCACAACAAGCGAGTGATCGGGAAGGCGGGCCGGAACCGCTGGCTGGGCAAGCGCCCGCACACGGGCTTGTGGCATCGCAAGGGTGGCTGGGCTGGGCG
>NW_009260136.1:200342-200672 GCF_000687185.1 Egretta garzetta
ATCAAGCCTCTGCCGCCCATGAAGAGCTACGTCAACCTGCCACGGGTCACAGCCCCAGAGTGATGCCGGGGGGCCAATAAAGCATTTGCCACACCACTGCCGTCGTGTTACTGCTGCCTTTTCTGCACGAGGCCTTGGGGGGTGCTTTCCCCATAGGACGCATGCGGCTGTGGTTGGCCCCTGACAGGAGTCGGGCTGCCAGGAGAGATGAGCGTGGGGCTGTGGGCTGCCTTGGCTTGAGCGTGGGGCGGGTGGGGGTCTCAGTGGGGTCAGACAGAGCTCTGCGCAATCGTGGCAAGCCTGATCATGGGATGGCTGGGCTCTTCCCTC
>NW_009260136.1:201300-202439 GCF_000687185.1 Egretta garzetta
CAGGCCAGGCCAGGCCAGACCAGCCAGGGCCAGGCCTAGGCCTAGGCCTAGGCCCAGCCGCTTCTCGGTGCACTGGGAGCTCTCGCTTGGTCCATGCTTAGAAGGAGCTTTATTGCTGCCGCCAGCGCGACCTGCCCACGCCAGCCCGCTCCCTGGTAACTGCGGTGCCAGGCCACCTGTCTTTAGTGTGTGTGTCCCGGGAACCGGGGTGGCTAGGGCACAGGCCTGTTCCCGGGCTGTGCCTCCAGTCACGGTTGGGTGATGCGCAGCGAAGCCCCCCGACACAGGCATGCACACTGCACTGGGCTCGGGGAGCTCTGTCAACACACAGCCAGGTTTTACAGCTGGGCTTCCAGCCAGACCAGCCAGGGCCAGGCCTAGGCCTAGGCCCAGCCGCTTCTCGGTGCACTGGGAGCTCTCGCTTGGTCCATGCTTAGAAGGAGCTTTATTGCTGCCGCCAGCGCGACCTGCCCACGCCAGCCCGCTCCCTGGTAACTGCGGTGCCAGGCCACCTGTCTTTAGTGTGTGTGTCCCGGGAACCGGGGTGGCTAGGGCACAGGCCTGTTCCCGGGCTGTGCCTCCAGTCACGGTTGGGTGATGCGCAGCGAAGCCCCCCGACACAGGCATGCACACTGCACTGGGCTCGGGGAGCTCTGTCAACACACAGCCAGGTTTTACAGCTGTGCTTCCAGGGAAACGCTGCCCACCTTGAGCACTGCTGTCTGTGTTCCTGCCATGCCCACAGCCTGTTTAACAGTCCAAACATCATCATGTCCTGCCCTGTTGTTGCTGCATGTATGGTGTTTTCCACGGAGAAAGTGAGTTATATCTCATACTATAGTAGTCTTGTGTTAGGAGCTTACAATACTGACCTTGAGTACAGACAGTACAATATCACGTTTTATTTGTTACACTGACATGTTACAACCACTGTGACCCACAGGATCATAGATTTCTAGCCATAACAAAGCCTGGGGCCTCAGCCACCTCTCCCCAGCTCCTGCTTCCCCTCTGTCTCCGCAGGCACATTTCCTGTCATGGTGAATGAGAGGCACAATGGCAACCTGCTTGTGCACCTGGGACCCAAACTGCAGGCTTACCCGGAAGAGCTGCTCCGGCAGCGGCAAGGCCACAATGGG
>NW_009260136.1:204365-206278 GCF_000687185.1 Egretta garzetta
CATGGATGTGCGCTGGTGGATTGGAAAGAGCTGGGGGCTGGGGGCTCTCTGCAGGCTAGAGTCTGACAGCTGTGCTTGTTGCAGATCCCTGGGAAGCTGCTGTTCGTCCTGGTGAAGCGCTACCTGTGTGTCACTTCTCTCATGGACAAGCTCAGCAGTGGTGTGGAGCAGGGAGGGGAGCAGCAGGACCGCGCTGTGCCCAGCCTGCTCACTGAGGAGAGGAGCCGTGTGAAGCAGGAGTTTGAGTTCAGCATGGCTATGGCAAACCTCATCTTGGAGCTGGTGCACGTGATGGGCTGGGACCACAGCCACCAGCCAGAGCTGCTGCCCCAACAGGAGCTGCGGCCTCGTGCCACCCAGTCCATCTTCCAGCACAGGGCCACATCCTGCACCACTGCTCAAGCAGCTCCCTCTCCTCCACCAAAAGAGCCCAGTGTCTTCAAGACCCGCTCAGCCTTCCCAAGCCGCAGCAGCTATGTGGAATACGTGCAGGCAAACCTGGTGTGTGGCATGAGGGTGCGCATGCTGGAGGACTATGAGCAGGTCAGCGCAGGTGATGAGGGTGAATTCCGCCAGAGCAATGATGGCACGCCGCCTGTGCAGGTATCCTCTGCTGGGAGGGCAGGGGCTGTTGAGGGGCCTGTCTGCTCTGTTGTGCTGTAGAAAGCAGGCAGCATTGCATGGGAGCGGTGGGGGTGGGCTTCCCTTCCTTCAGCTGGGTGTGTGTTGGGCTCTTCTCCTCAGGTGTACTGGCAAGCCCTGGGCTCTACGTACTGGGTTCACTGGCACATGGTGGAGATCATTGGCTCTTTGGGGCAAGAGGAGCATGAGGGCTGGGAGAAGGTGTCCACCCTGAAACACAACCACAAACTGGCAGCAGGTGAGCAGCCTGTCAGCTGGGTGTGCAGCTTTTCTCTCCAGTCCTCCTGCAGCTGGCACTGTGGATTCTGCTGGTGTCTGAGTACATTGCCCAGGCTGGTCCAGGCTGTGGGACGGTGGGGATCTCTTCTGCCCAGATGGTTCACATGAGCTTTTCCCCTGGGGAACGTAGGGTGTGCAGCAGAGGATTGGGGAATTGGCAGAGCTGACAGTGCCCTTCCTGGCTCTGCTCTCCTGCAGTTGCGCAGCCGTTTTTCTGCAAGCCCTTTGGGGGGCTGTACTCTCTGCCTTACCTGGGGGAGCAGCCAACCAAGGCTGCAGAGGTCCTGAGCCGTGCTGAGTGGTGGGAGCTGCTCTTCTTTGTGAAGAAGCTGGAAGTGCAGGAGCAGGAAGAGATCATCTGTCTCATCCAGCAGGACCAGGGAGAGCAGGTATGGGCCAGAGCCTGCAGTGGGGAAACAAGAGGGAGGACATTAGGGAAGGGACCGGGCCTGGAGGAGGAGACTGCAAGCATGAGCTGTGCAGGGACAGCGAGGGGGGGATGGGAAAAGCAGGGGGAGCTGGTCACAGCAAAGGGGTGAGGAGAAATGAGAGGAAGCAGAGTCTGCCATGACCCGGAAAGAGCGACTGTGTCCAGTGAGGTTTGGGTAGGTGAGGCAAGCCCATGGGGTGATTCTGCTGTTTGTGGTTGGGTGGTGAGTGCAGGTGGGAGATCTGGGCCTGGTGGTAGTTGGGTTGGGGACAGCCAGGGGAGGGCGGCACTGGGGAATGGCCCTGGGGGCCTCTGGCGGTGCAGCCTTTCTATCTGTTCTGGCACTGGCTGTCACAAGGGGCGTGGGGACTGTGGCAAGTCCATGAGGGTTAGCATGACTCTATCTGTCCAGCTGTCAGAGGTGGATGAAGAAGCCCTGATCCAGCTGTTGGTACCTGTGGAGCTGGCCCAGAAGGTGCTGCAGGTCTTGGAGAAGCGGTGCCAGGGCAGCGCTCGGCGTGACCTGCACGGCTCCCACATCTACGCCAAATACTTCCTCAGT
>NW_009260136.1:208315-209252 GCF_000687185.1 Egretta garzetta
GGGCGGGGCTGCCTTGCCTGCCAGGGCAGAGCACCCCACTGGTGCCTCTCAAGTGAGTGCCTGATCTGGGCCCACGTGTCCTTGTTGTGGCAGGCAGAGAGGCCCCCCTGGACCTGAGGGACGTGCGGACGCTACTAGGTGGCCTGGGGGACGGCATCTTGTCCAAGGATGTGGTGGTGGCCCTGGGGCGGCAGCGCTGTGGTGAAGGCCCCATCCCCTCTGGCGAGGTGGCCCAGCTGCTGCAGGACCACAGGTGCTTCAGGCTGCTGCTGCGCAGCTTTGAGCTGCTGGGGGCGGAGAAGGCCATGAGCCTGAGCATCCTCAGGTGGGTCCCGGGGGGATTTGGTGGGGGTCTGGGGCCTCCGCAGCAGGTGTGCAAGTGCTGGTGGTGATGCTGGGAGGGGACACGGTGCATGTTTGGTGGGTCTGTTCTTCTTCACCAGGGGCAGGGGCAGGTGCAGCCCAGCACGTATGTGGGTGCTGAACGGGGTGACCGGGGGCGCAGGGCCGTGTGGGGACAGAGCAGCACGTGCCTGGGTGCTGGTGGGGTGTCCGAGGTGCCTGGGGAGCCTTGGCTCCCAGTGCCTGTGGGGTGCTGGCCTTGCCGGTGGGGCAGGGAGGCAGGGCTGCCTCTGGCACCGCTGTCTGTGGGCCCCGGCCTGAGTGGGCCCCCTCCATCACTCAGGATCCTGAACAAGTTCCTAGACGGTTACCAGGAGGATGTGCTGCCCTGGCACGAGTGTGTGGAGCCCTGCTTGTCCTCCCTGAGTGCCCACAGCAGCGACCGGGAGGTGAGGGGGCCCCGGGACTCCTGGCAGGCAGGGGCGGCTTTGCCGGCTGTGCCATGCATCAGCCAGGCCTGGCGTTGGTGGAGCGGATCCCCGCCTGCAGCAGCTCGGCCTTGTTGTGGCCAGCCGGCCGGGGGGGGGGGGGGCAG
>NW_009260136.1:210462-213543 GCF_000687185.1 Egretta garzetta
CGCCTGGCCACCGCCAGCAAGGACTGCGCGGTGGTGATGTGCCGTGTGGGCACCCACGAGGCTCTGTCCAAAGCCCTGGAGAAGCACAGCAAGGCCCCGTCGCTGGCGCCAGCCCTGCTCGACCTGGTGATTGACTGTGAGAAGTACGCCAGCCTCTACAAGAAGCTGACGACCAGCATCTTGGCTGGCTGCATCCAGGTGGGCCTGGGGAGGTCTGGCTGCGCTGGGGCTCTGGGTCTTGGGGCCGTCCAGGCGTCCTCGGCACCGAGGGGCAGCCTTCTGCTCTCTGCCTGCCGCAGCCCTGCGGTGGGCGAGGGGAGGAGGACCCAGGGCCCCCGGTAAGAGCCTCGCCCCATCCCGTAGCTGGTGCTGGGGCTGATTGAGGAGCACCGCCGGAGCCACCAGCCCATCAGCATCCCCTTCTTTGACGTCTTTCTGCGCAACCTGTGCCGAGGTGAGCGCGGGGAGCAGGAGCTGGAGCCCCATGTCTGGCATGTGCTGGCCTGGCAGCCGGAGGCTCCATGTGCTCTCCCCACAGGCTCCAGCGTGGAGGTGAAGGAGGACAAGTGTTGGGAGAAGGTGCAGGTCTCCTCCAACGCCCACCGGGCCAGCAAGCTCACGGACGGGAACCCCAAGACATACTGGGAGTCGAATGGCAGCACCGGCTCCCACTTCATCACAGTCCACATGCAGTGTGGTGTGGTGGTCAGGTGGGGCTGGGCTGGGAGGGCCGGGGATCCCCGGGGCCAGGAGGGCCAGGGGCTGGGCAGGGAGGAGAGGGCTTTGGGGGATCTGTGTGAGCCCTGCCCTAGTGGTCCCAGTGCTGGGGGGTTGCTGGATGTGGGCAGCAGGGGCCAGGGCAGGGAGGTGGGGACTGCTGGGCAGCACCGTGTTTGCTGCACTGCAGGCAGATGAGCATGCTGGTGGCCAGCGAGGACTCCAGCTACATGCCGGCCCGTGTTGTGGTGCTGGGGGGAGACAGCCCTGCCACCATCAGAACAGAGCTCAACGCGGTGAGTCTTGCCCTGGCTGCTCAGGCCATGGGGCCCCCCGGGAGCGGTGGACTGGTCCTTGCTGTGTCCCATGAAGGTCTCGCCCTGGTGCTGGGACCCTGGGAGGTGCCCCCAGGGAGGTGGGGATGGCAGGGGCTGTGCTGCCGGAGCCTCCTCCTGGCTGTAGGCAGGGGGTTGCTGGAGACTTTGGTATGGGCAGTGCTGCAGCCCAGTCTGCAGCAGGCTGGTGTGCTGGGGCTGTGGGCCAGAAGTGGGGCCCTGGCAGGGGGTGCCCTGTGGCTGCATAGGGGCTGCTGGGGGAGGCAAAGGCTGTGGCTTTAATGGGGGGGGGGCAGGGGAGCATGCAGGGTGGCTGGTGCTCGCTACCTGGGGTGCTGAGGACTCACTGCCTGCAGGTGACCGTCCTGCCCTCAGACAGCAGAGTGATCCTGCTGGAGAACATGACCCGCTTCTGGCCCGTCATCCAGATCCGGGTGAAGCGGTGCCAGCAGGTAGGGGAGCAGGGGGCCGGGTCGGGGAGCTGGCAGCGTGGGGCATCAGGGCCGTGCCCGAGGAGCTGAGGGTTGCGCTTTCCGTAGGGTGGCATTGACACACGTGTGCGTGGCATCGAGGTGCTGGGTCCCAAGCCCACTTTCTGGCCCATCTTCAAGGAGCAGCTGTGCCGGCGGACGTTCCTCTCCTGCACCGCTCGGGCACATGCCTGGTGCCAGGAGATCTGCCAGGACCGGGGGCAGCTGCTGCAACTCTTTGGCAGGTGAGTTGCCTCCTGGCTGTGCCATCACGTCCCTTCTGTCCTTGCACCTTGGGGGACGGTGCTGTCAGCCTGTGAGGGGACTGCAGGGTCAGGAGAGGAGCAGAGAGGTGTCGTGGGAGGGCCAGGGCCACTTTGGGGTCCCCCACATTTAAGCTGGGCACATAGGCACAGCTGACCGCCCAGAGGGGTGCCCCGCAGAGGCTGGCACACCTTGACCTGGTGGAGGTCGGCCAAGTGCAGGCAGGATCTTGTGGCCATAGGTGCCGCACAGCCCCCCAGTTTGGCAGGGGCCACAAGGGCCCTAAGGCCCAGTGTGGGCAGGGCCTGGGGTCAGCAAGTGGCCCTGGCTGCTGGGGGCGAGTGGGGCTGCTGAGCTCTGATGCCTGGCAAGGGGCAGGGCAGAGCATCACCAGCCCAGGTACCCTGCGCTCTCCCAGGCCCGTTCATGCCATGCCCCAGGCTGAGGCACCCTGCTCTGAGCCTGGTTGGCCTTGCAGACCCCCACGGCATCAGCCCCCTGGCCTGGCTGCTGAGCGAGTACCTGGAGAGCATGGAGCCTCCCCGCCATGCCACGAGCCGCTGTGCCGTCTTTGGTTCCCGTGTGCGGCGCCTGACCCAGCTCCTGGTGCATGTAGACCCCGAGGGCCCAGAGCCAGAGGAGGCAAGAGCAGCTGGTGAGCGAGGGGCTGCTCTCCCTTGGGGCTGGGAGGGCGGTGCTCCAGAGTGCCAGGCTGTGGCCGTGGGGTTCCACTGGGGCGCTCTGCGGGGGGCCCTGTGGCACAGGGGTCTCCCTAGCCGGGTTCCTCTCATGGCCGTGCCTCCCTGGCATCTCCTCTGCCCTGCGCCCCCCAGGGAGAGGGGAAGCTGCTGGCGGTCAGTGCGCAGAGCCTGCCCACAGAGCTGTGCTGAGCCCAGGGTTGTCCCTTGGCAGGCGGGAAGGAGGAGAAGGCCCAGGGAGAGGGGAAGCTGCTGGCGGTCAGTGTGCAGAGCCTGCCCACAGAGCTGTGCTGAGCCCGGGGTTGTCCCTTGGCAGGCGGGAAGGAGGAGAAGAACAAGGAGATGCCGGCCAGGACGGCAAAGGCAGTGGTGGAGAAGTCAAGCAGCCTGTGGGGCATCTCACAGTGCTGGCGTGGCGTGGTGCAGCAGCAGGTAGAGCTTGAAGGGCCGTCCATGGGGGCCGGAGGGGGCGCGTGGGACCCCACACCAGGCAGGTATAGAGGGGAGCGGGGCCTGGCAGTGCCCTGGGAGCGTGGGGAGGGCGCAGGGCTGTACCTGGCCTTCACGGGGCCCGGAGGGGGAGGGGGGAAGGCCCGC
>NW_009260136.1:214005-215980 GCF_000687185.1 Egretta garzetta
CAGGGGCGGGTGCGTGGTGCTTGTCACAGTGTGGCCCCAGCCCCGGTGTGCTCCTGCACGGCTGGTGCCTGGTCACCCTTGGCCCCTGCCCGAGGGCCCCAGCGTTTCTGAGCTGCTTCCCCAGGGACATTCCCCCAGCCTGACCCTAGGGCCTCCTGGTGAGCCCCCTCTGCAGCCAGCACTGTTCCTCTGCAGGTCAGTGAACAGTTTGCCCGCTACCTTGATGGGCAGATCCAGGAGCTCCACGGGGCTGTGGGCAGCACGGGGCTGCTGCAGCGGATCCTGGAGCCCTTCATCGTCTTCAGTGGCCTGGAGTTCGCCCACACCTTTGAGCACTTCTACCGGTGAGGGGTGCCGTGTCTGCACGGGAGCAGAGGGCCTGGTGTGGCGTGGCAGGGGAGGCGCAGGTGTCAGCAAGGCTGTGCCTGAGCCTGGCCTTGCGTGGCAGGGGTGCTCCTTTGCTTTTCCCGGCTGTGGCGTGTGGAGGGAAAGGGTGTGAGGGCCTGTGGGCGCTGGCAGTCTGCGGAGGCACATTCCCCCCTGGTGACAGGGAGGGGAGACGAGTGCTGCCAGGCCCGTGCACCTTGGGGTGAGGCGAGGGCTGGGGCCATCTCTGTCTCCTGGTGGGCGGCTGATGGCCATGGGGCTCGGGCTGGCCCCTGACCTGGCGCTGGTGGCTGTGGCAGGCACTACCTGGGGGACCGGCTCCTGACGCAAGGACCGTCTTGGCTGGAAGGGGCCATCGTGGAGCAGATTGGGCTGTGCTTCCCCAGCCGCTTCCCCCAGGAGATGCTGAGCAACTTGGCTGAGTCGGAGGAGCTCCAGAAGCAGTTTTACCTCTTCCAGCTGCAGGAGCAGGACAAGCGGCTGCTGGAGCTGGACATGGGCCTGCATGAGGTGAGCGTGCTGGTGGGACGGGGAGGCTGGGGGCCGCCTGCGTTCCTCACAGGGATCCTGGGGCCTGTCCTGAGCCTCTCCCATGTCCATGTGCCAGGCACTGGGGCCGGCCTCAGTGACGGATGGGCCGGAGGTGAAGGTGCTGGCTCTGTCCCCGCGCTGCTGGCCCGTTTCCCCATCCTGCTACATGGATGAACCTAGGAGGTTTTTCCCGGCAACGCTGAGCTCCCCCCTGGATGAGTTTGCTGACTTCTGCCGGCAGAGTGAGTGTTGCGGCAGTGGGTGTGCGTGGGGGTCTCGCCAGGGCCCAGGCCCTCCACAGGAGCTCAGCCAGAAGTGGCAGGAGTGCTGGGGTGTGCTGGGACTGCCTGGGAGGGCTGGCCCCCAGCCCCGGCGCTGATGCTGTCTCTGGCAGGCCAGAGCCAGCTGGGCTGGGAGTGCACGAAGCCCCGGCGGTTGCAGTGGACGTGGCTGGGCCACGCTGAACTGCAGTTTGGAGACTGCGTCCTCCATGTGTCCACGCTGCAGATGTACATCCTGCTGTGCTTCAACAGCGCCGAGGTAGGAGCTGGGGCTGCAGTGGGGTGAGGGAGGCAGCGGATGCTGGAGTGTAGCAGGGCCGTGTCCTCCTTCCGGTGGGGTCTCCAGTGGTGTTTGGGGCACAGGCCCCCCCTTGTTTGGCTGGGCCTGTGGCTGGTGTGTCTTGGCTGGCCATTCTCCTCCCACACCCTCCTGCAGGAGGTGGCTGTGGAGGCGCTGCTGCAGGCTACAGGGCTCCCTGCTGACCTGGTGCACCATGCACTGACACCACTGACCCATGGCGAGGGCGTCCTGGTGTGGAGCTGCACGCCGGGAGGTGAGTGTGGGGCTGGGTCTCCCCTGGGGAGGTTCTGCTCTGAGCTCCAAGTGGGTACTGGGGTAGGGGAAGTGAGTGGGCTGGGGTGAGCCTGTCTGTTGGTGCTTGGGGCACAGGTTGGTGTGTCCAGTGGGGGCCTGAGGCCATGTGTAGGGCTGGGGGTGGTGTGTGGGGCTGTGGCTTGGGGCTGTGCAGGGGGGGTGGGTGGGCATGGGTGGTTGG
>NW_009260136.1:216482-228934 GCF_000687185.1 Egretta garzetta
TATCTCCGGCGCCGGGGGGAGAAGCCACATGTCTTGGAATACGTCTCTGCTGAGCCCACAACACCCCCTACCTCCCAGGTTCAGCCCCAGGTTGCCTTCCAGACTGTAGAGATCAAGACGGCAGCAAGCCCAGCCTCTGCTGAAAGGAGACAGACTTTTTCTACTTTCAGGTAGAAAAGGACTTGGCTGGGCTGGGAGAACACAGGCTCGGTCCAGTCTGTCTGTTCCTGAGTAGTTGTGAAATTTATTTTAAATAAACTAACCAAGCTCCAACCAGTCCCAGTTTTTAGTCTATCAGAGAGCTCAGCTGGCCCCTGGCTGGGAATGTGGCCAGGTCATACCACTGGTTGCTGTGCCCAGGCAGCCCTGACAACTGCGCTTGCTGGAGTCGTGGTAGTAGCCAGACCCTGCCCCCACTTGTTCTCACTCAGCTGTGCTGGGCCATGCCCTCAGGCATGGAGGGACACACACCCCGCCCGCCATAATGGTACCAGCATTAATTTATTAAAATTAATCCCGAAAAGTAACCGTACAATAAATTTAAAAAAAATAGAATCTTGATAAAAAAAAAAACCAGGTGCCCCCATGCCACACCTCCAGCTGGCAGCACCATGGGGCCGGGCTGGTCAGGAAGGGATGGGGAGATGAGGGTGACGCCCAGCAGCCTGGGGACAGTGTCAGCAGCACTGTGCCAGCCTCAGCAGCAGGGCTGCAGCAGGACTAGAAAAGCTGCTGAGCCTCATCCCTGCGGGGCCAGGCCAGGCACAGCAGCGTGAGGCTGGCAGCGGGGCTGGCAAGGGGTGGTACAGGGTTGGTGGGCCCTGCTCAGCACCTGCCCCCCACGCCACGAAATCCTGCTGGCTCCAGCGCTGGGGAACCTGCCTGGGCCCAGCCCAGCTGGGGCCCTGGCTGGCTGGGGAGCTGGCCTGGCTGGCGCATCTGGGGAGAGCGGGGCCTGGAGCCCTTTCTGGGTCCCTGCTGGCTGGTGCCAACCCTTGTCCCAGGCTGCTGTTGGGGGTGGGGGGAGGCAGATGGTGTGGTGTCCTGGCTGGTGTTGGAGGGTGCACAGACCCGGTCTCACTGGCCTCACCTTCACGGGTCTTGGCCCACAGGGAGCGGTGCGGGTGTGGTATCTCCCTCTGCAGAGCAGGCAGGGGCTGGGCCACAGAAGAGAGGGGACAAGAGCATGTCTGTCTCTCTGTCTCCCTGTCTCCTCCTGTGACCCTCTGCAGCTCCATCCCCGGGCTGCCCCCATGTCTCACACACTCTTCGAATAGCCAAAGATGCCCACAGGGAGGTATTTGACATGTGTTGGCCACTGTGCTGCCAGCTGGAAAAACTTCACATCGTTCCACTCCACCCCATCTATGGAGACTGAGAAGAGAAGGTGCAGTGAGGTGTAGCCCCACCTGGTCTGACACATACAGCCCCATGGGGCTTGTGCGTCGCCTCACCTCTCAACATGGTGTTCTGGTGCTTGGCTGTGCAGATGAGGCGTGTGATCCCTTCAATGACTTGGCTTTTGGGCTCCAGGTCCTTCTCTTTTGGTTTCTTGCTCAGGAACATCACTGGGGGGCAAGGACAGACAGGACCAATGTTAGGATGTCCCTACCTGGCCCTGGGTGGGAGCCCTCACCCCAGGGCTGGCTGCACTGACTGGCCCCTGCTGGGCCGTGTCTCAGCCCTGCCCTCCTGTGGGCTCCCCCCCTGCCCTTTTTGCAATAGACCTTGGCTCCACAGCCAGAGAGGACCCCAGGGTGGGCCTGGTTACCTTTCTTGTTTTTCTCCTTGGTGACCACAGTCATAGCCATGGTGCTAGGGGGCACCAGCTCCCCTGTGCCGGGGATGCGGCTGACCTGGAGTGAGCGGAAGTTGCTCTTGAGCGTGTTCTTGATACCTGTCTCCCGCTTCTCACCCTCCTTCTTCCTGTCCAGCCCTTGTGTTGTCCAGTAGTCCACCTGCAGGCCCATCACCTCCACACCTGGGCTCAGAGACCTGGGCAAGACGGGCAGCACCATGCAGCACACAGGTGCTGTCCTTGCTCCTCTCCCTCTCAACAGCCCAGCCTGCCCTGGGAGCATGCTGGCCCCGTAACCCCAGGATGTGGCAGCCTCAAACCCTCCCACCCCACCACCCGCTGCCTCACACTGAGTTGGGCTTTCTTACCCGGCACCTGAGAGGCCACTGCTGACAGACGGGGAGGGTGGTGGGGTGCTCACAGTCTCCTTGCCATAGGGGGCCGCTCCACCAGCAGCTGGCGCTGAGCTCAGCAGAGACGGGGTGCAGACTGTGGCATCATCTGAGTCCACTGGGGAGGAATAGTGTGGGTCAGGGCTGGGGGACACCAGTAAGGGCCTCCCCACAGTGGAGAAGGGTGCCAGGGACTGTGGGCTCCCAGGGACTCACCAGAGGCACTGAAGGACTGCTCCACCAGGCCCACCTTCACCACCTGCAAGGACAGACAAGTCAGATGATCCCCAGCGTCAGCAGGATTGTGCACTGCCCTTCCCCCCCCCACCCCCAGCCCCAATTGCCCACTGGCCTTCAACACACTCACCCCCACAAAGGGTACAAACTTCTGGCAGGAGTCCTCGTCGGGGCTGCACAAGGAAGAGAGGCTGGTCAGGGCCTGGGTGTGCTGAGCACCGAGTGCCATGTGGCAGCCTTGTGGCCCAGGGACCCCCACGCTGGCAGGGACCAATGCTGGCTCAGCCAGCCACTGGGACCATCTGCTCTTGCCCTCCCTCCCATGAGACCCCCTGTCCCGGACATGGCAGCACAGGGCACACTACACAAGGAGGCAAGGAGTCAGCCCCTCCAGTGCTGGGAGAGGACTTGCATGCGGGAGGGCAGCCCTGCCCCGCTTTGGGGTCATGGCTCCTCTGCACGGCAAGAGGGATGGACGCACATGGGGGAAAGGAGGGGGGCCAGGCAGCGGCACAGCAAGCACAAGCCAATACCTGATATAAAAATCAAAATAGAGACTTCTCTTCCTTGGGTGCCAGAAACCAAGAGAAGGGAGAGGTGAGAGTGCAGCTGGAACATGAGCGTCAACCCCCGGGCACAGTGCTGGCTTGTGGCCCCCAGCCCAGCCCAGCCCAGCTTTGGCAGCCGGTCCCCACCATGGGGCTGCCACAGCCCACAGCTGCTGGAGGGGCCAAGCACACCATGGGGGTGGCAGGGGATGGCACTGCAGGCCTCTCACTGTGGAACCCCAGCTCCCCTCAGCACCATGCTGCTCACTGGCAGAGTAGAGTGTGGGGCCTCACTCACTTGTCCCCCATCTCCCACAGCCCTGTCCTGGGCACAGCCCAGACTGGGGCCACATGAGGGCAGGACAGGTGCCCCGGGGCCATGCTCACCTCTTCTGCTTGTATGTCAGCATGGCCTCAGAGATGGGCAGCTGGTGAGAGAGGCTGGCTCCAGCGATGAACTGGGCGACACGGCCAGCAATGTCCACAGTGTCTGTGGGTGCAAAGAGCCGTGAGGGCCTTGGTGGCAGCTGGGCTCCCCTTCAGGGCACTGCTAGCCCCACCCTGCCCTTGCTCCTCACCTGCGATGGGTGTCTCAGCCCTGCTGAGCAGCTCCCGCCAGGCTGTGTCCAGGAAGAGAGTGCTGTATTTGTTATCCACCGAGGCCAGGTACTTGGCCAGAGGGTGAGAGCCTGCGGGTGAGAAGGGCAACATTGGCTCCAGGCAGGGGAGCATGGGTTGGTGGGAGAGGACAACCCCGGGGCCAGGCTTCTGGTGGCTCTCACCCAGTGGCACAAGCAGGAAGCGAAGGTAGTTGAGCCAGTCGGGTGTCTTGCTGGCCAGCTGCTCCACGAAGAAACGGAGGACAATGCTCAGGTAGCTCTGGTCCCCTGCCACCACCACCTTCACTGGGGGAGGCATGTGGGAGTTACAGTTACAGCTGCCAAAGGGAGAGAAAAGGAGACTGTGAAGGACATGCAGTGGCTCAGCAGGTGGGTCTGGGGGCAGGGGACATGTCCTTCCAGGCCAATTGACCCAGCATCAGAAACCCATTGGTGACAATTTCCAGCTTGCTGAGCACTGCCGTGGGATCCCCCGCTTTCCCCAGGGCTTATACCTGCTCCTATAGTCGTGTGCACAATCCCAAAGGATCCTAGCAAGCCTTGGGGGAGCCAGGACCCTTCCCAGCCATTCTTTACAGTCATAGGGGCCACCAGGTTGAGCCCAAGCTGTACTCACTATCGCTGGATGCGGGAGACGGTGGTGTTGAAGGCTGCCTGGATGTCCGCCACGGAGCAGGTGGATACGACCAACTGCTTGTGTGCCTGGAGCTGCTCACTCACGTACTGCCAATGCAGAGAGCTTGGGTTAAGGCACCCTGGGGGGCCAGGGCTGTGCTGGCATGCCATGCAGGGAGGCTGAAACCTTCAGGTCACACCTGGCTCCATGCCCAGGCATCCCTGCCCCTCCCACCTCTGCTCCAGGGGGGCTGGCTGCCCCAGCACCCTCCTCTTGCCTTTGGGCACAGCAGTTGCCACCCTATGACAGCAAGGGCAAAACTGTCCCAAGAACCAGGCTGTGCTCCTTGAAATAAAGGTCCTTGAGATCCAGGGACCCTCTGATTAAATCCTGCCATCCCATAGCAGGGTCCTGCTCTAGGCTCAGTCACCCTCTGCTCATTCCCTTCTCTTGATCTCTCCCACTGTGGCACCCAAAAATCCTTCTGTGCCTCTTCAGGTGTCTGCATGCAACTGAACAGCGGTAAAACAGGCAGTCATGCTAGACAAGGGGGCTTAGAAGATACCATGACAGGGTCTGGGAATGGGCATTGCTCCTTTTTCCCCATCAGGACAAGAGCTAGAACAGGAACATGCCAAGAATGTGCGGCTTGGGTCAAGATTCCACCACCTCTCACCGAGGTTTCTTCTGCCACAAACCCTGCCTTGATTTTCCAGCACTGTTTCTGGATGTCAGATGTAGCTGCAGGATCCCAGAGGGGTCTCACCAGTGTTTTATATAACTGCTGTTTGCATGTTTGCACACACGTACACAGCCCTGCTCACATTCAGCAGTCAAGTCCTCCATGCATGGGGGAGGCAGGTGCTTGTCAGAGGCTGGGCCCATCCTCACATGGACACGATCGTGATCAGCATGAGGCAGGAAGGCCTCACATGCCCCCCTGCCCAGACACGCCAGCTCTGACAACACAGTATAATGCTCCCTGGGAGCAGCAGGCTACGTTCTCCCATTTTTGAGTAGGAAACGGCACCTCTGCTGCTTCCGAGGGCCTGGTGCCAGCAGAGGGTCTGGCACCTCTGGCAGGGCATCCAGCAAAGCTCTGGCTGGTGTGGGTCCCTGGCAGCCAGGACCAAGCAGTGAGAATGCAAGGCACAGTCCATTAACCAGCCTTTCTGGGACTGCTCAGAGCATCATGCTTTGAGGATCCAGCAATGCTGGTGTGTGGCAGATGACGGAGTAGACACACCAGACTGTGAATGTAGCTGAGCACCATGAAATGCACTGTCTCCCTGAAAGAAGGGCCATGTTGGGGGAGAGGAGGGCACAGCTGGTGCCAGGTTCCCTAGGACACCCTGCCATGGTTGGGAGAATCCCCTGGGACCCTGCTTACAGCTCCCCCCATGCATCCAGCTCCCATCACACCTACTCACCTGCCCCTGCCACTCAGCCACATTCACCAGCACAATGCTCTCGGGGAGCTGCTCATCTGAGACCAGGATCTGGTTCAACTGATCATAAACAGACTTCCGGGGCACCTATGACAGCATTGTCACGAAGGTTAGCCACAGCCGGCTGCCTTGGCCACTCTGCCCATGGCTGAAGGGCCTGGCAGGGCTCTCGAGTGAGAAGCCTCCAGGTGAGGCAGCTTCCAGGGCCTCACCTGGGTACTGTGCCATGAGTCTGGAGAGCTCTCACTGTCCAGGCTGCTGGCGCGGCCACCCTGTCCCTTTGAGCTCTGCCGGTCCTTCACAGAGGTGCTGCGGGGACGCCACAACTGCTTGCTCTCTGCCTTGCTGTGAGAGAGAAGCAGGAGAGGCGACACTGTTGAGGAAATCCCATCTCCACCAACTTCCACTCACTCCAGGGAGCCTATGTGAGCCCTCTCAGCCCTGGCACGGGAAACAGACCCGCCTTACCTGGGGGACACGGCACTGGGGAGCTCGGTTTTGGTGCCGGGGCCCAGCTGGGCCAGCCTGTCCACACTGCCCTCCCTCGTGGCAGCCTCTGCGGGGCCCAGCCGTGAACATGGCTCCACTGCAGCCAGCTCCTGAGGGCCACACACAGTCACTTAGCACACACCGCTCTCCCTGACCCACTCCCTGCACCGATGGGTGCCCCTGTCCAGGATAGGCCTGGTGATCCTGCTGGAGAGCCAAGGCTGCAGGGCCTCAAGAGGGCTGGGCTGCATCTCCTGCAGACCCTAACCCTCCTTCCACTCTTGCTGCTCTCCAGCCCCATCTACTTGTCCTCCCAGTCCTGCCCCCAGGCTGGTGGGGACCCCTGGTACCTCAGGAAGCAAGGTGGGGCCTGAGGGAGCTCCAGCCCCACTCTACATCCTGTAGCCTGGACTCACCACTGCAGGGACCTCCACTCCTGGCTCTTCCTGTGGTCGCACCACTCCTGGCTTCCGCTTGTCCACCTCGCCCTGGGGGACAGGGAGTGGGGTCAGAGCAGGATGGAGCACCCTGAGCGGGGCAGCTGCCAGCGACCCATGCCTGGCCTCACAGAATACGTGCTCCCACAGGGGAGCCCAGCATCCCCCTGGGACTGGCCCCAGAGGATGCCACCCATCACTACCTGTCTGCCTGTGCTGAGAAAAAGAAGAGGAAAGAAGGGAAGGAGCGGCCCCAGGCAGGTGCTGCCAGGAGCTGTGGTCTCAGAGGGAGCTGCAGGCACTGCAGGGATGCTGGGCTGGCTGGGTAAGGAGGGGGCAAGAGGTGGTGGTGGTGTAACTCACAGGGCTGCCCGACTCTTGATCCTGCCCTTTCTGGCTGTGCAGACTGCCGATCTCAGTCTGGGAACCAGAATGAGAGACTCCCTCAAAGAAACGCCTGCAGAGAAACAGACAGACGAACGGACAGACAGACAGACAGATGGGAGAGAAAAAGGCAGGAATAAGAGAGGAACAAAGTCACCATGATCCCAGCACACCCCTGCTGGACTGTCCCAAAGCACAGAGCGCTGTGGAGAGGTCCTCAGTGGGACACAGGGCCAGACACCCACGTGACTGAGCAACTCACAGCCTAGGAGCAGACCTGCCAGCGGACTGCCAGCCCCGCACACCATCGTCTGCTGCAATAATGCTGGGTGCAGGGACAGGATGGGGCCACCCCAGACCAACAGGGCTAAACTTGTGACCTCAGTGAGTTGGAGGCAGGGTCCCTGTCTCCTAGCCAGCAGCCATTTCTCTCTCAAGTGATCCCCTACCACTGCAGTGCAGGGTGAGGAACCACTGTCTTGCCCCATCCCACTGATAACTGTCAACACCATAAGCCCAATGCGCTGCTGAGTCCCCTCTGCACCACCACAGCTTCCACAGATTTCTGCTGCCTTCCCTTCTGCTCCCCCTTTTCCAGGGAGGGCTCCTTGCCTCTTGACTGCTGCTGCTTCATACTTCCAGCAGCAGCTTCCACCTTCCCTTTCTGCATTCCCCTTTCCTGAGGCTCTGAAGGCCACAATATTGCACACAGAACCATACCACATGTAGCGCAGCAGTACAGCAATGTCCTCTTTTGTTCTCCAGCACTTACATTTACCTTTGTTTAGGTGTCTGAGCTAATGTTTTTGTAGAGCTGCGTTGTGCAACCCCAAGGTCCTGTTCCCAAGTCACAGTGGTCAACACAGGAACTTCCTTGGGGCAGCAGGACTGCCTCTGCCACCACTGTGTGAGCTTCCACCTTCGCTTCCCCTTTTTTCACCCATTATTTAATTGCCCAGGACCCCCTCCACATCCTGTGGGCTGTTCAAAGACCAGTCTTTAGGAAACAAGCAGGCTCTATCACTAGATGTCTCACCTGTCAGCTTTCCCAGGACCCTTGCAGCAACTGCAGCCCATCTGCAAGGCGTGACTTTCCTGCAGGAGATCTGAGCCATCTTCCCTCTAAGCTGTATGTATGTCATTTGCTCACTAACTCCCAGGAAAAGTTTCTCCTGATTCACCTGGTGTGCAGATGAGGATACCAAGTTGCAGGCTTCCAGGGACGGCCACAGAGGTGTATGATATAGAGCAGTTCTTCTGTTAAGTGTCTGCCAGGGTTTCTATTGTTTTCTATTGTCCTCATCTGGATATATCTGCAGCTTTCTGCAGGATACTTACAGACCTCTGAACATCCTGGCGGCTCCATTTACTTTCCTTTTAACATGTTTCCGTATTTGTATACGGCACGCTGTGCTGCCAGGCACAACAGTGTTTGTCAGGTTCTTTGCTTTTACTGCTCCTACAAGAACCTTTCATCTCAGCAAATTATGGTCCCCACCACAGAGCAGCTCTTCAGCAGCAGTGTTTATACACTGGCTGGGGGAAGTCAAGGCTTGATTTTCCTTTCACTGGCTCTGTGACCAGCTGCTTCACAACATGATCATTTACCAAAGCTACAGGTTTAGAGTCGGCATTGTGCCCTGGTGGGACATTTTCTCCAGGTCACACAGGAATAAATTATGTCTCCTGTTATTAAGAGATTTCTGCTCTCTCCACCCTTCCACTCTCTGCTACAGGATCTCAGGCATTGTCACCACCCTGTACAGTCATTACTCTACACTTGCCTTTTCTCAGCCAGCAATTTCAATCCATACAGACTACATTAATAACTTAAGAGTCAAACCAGAGAAATATGTAAGTTTTCTAATAATTGAGCCCCCCCCCCCAGCATCTCTCCCACACTCCTCTGTACTGTACCAGTAATCGCACCAGAATGTGACATACCCCTGGTGCCACTGGTACCTCAAAAAGGTATCTTCATCCCCTCCTTTTTCTTAGACATTGGATGTGTCTAGATTGTATACACTTGGTCTGGCTTTCAACACCCCATTTAAATGGGGCTGTCTCCTCCTTCCCCATGGAAGCTGTGTCTGTTTCTGCCCTCTCTCACTTGCAGTTCAGAAGCTTTCAACCCTAGAGCACAGAGCTCTTCTGCAGTTCTCAGCTTCCCCTGTTCCACAGTTTAAAGGATCTCCTATAGGCATGACTGAGTCTGAGTCTCAGCAGGCTGAGATTTAGGTAAATCCCAGCCCTTCTGCACAGCCTCCTGTTTGCAATGAATTAGCCCCCTCTTCTCCATCCATTTTCCCAGTCACCTATGGAGACTTTTGCTCCTTCACCTCTCATCTTCAATCAAAGGCTCTGACTGTTGAGTTCGTACCTAACAACTTCAGTTCTAGCTCCAGTTTCCTTCCCAGTGCAGGAGCAGCCTACAGATGCGTGGCCTCCCTGGCCTATCAAAAGGATGGCTATCTGCTCCCAACACCACTGGCCCAATCCAGGGCACTGGCCACTGCTCACCCTTAAGGACTTCCTTAATGTCTTTGCTCCACAGAGACCTTCACAGTGTCTAGCAAGGCTGTCTATGACAATAAATCAATCCAACATGAGGATCACATCTTGAATTTACAGGCTGGGCTGGAAGGTCATCACCAGCTGAGAAGGCTATGCAGGGCTTTGGAACCATGGAGTCTACACTAAAGACCTTAGCATCTGGCTCCCACATCTCCTTAGAAGTAGTACAGACCGAGTAATGTGAATTCAAGGGGATACACACTCAGCACTGCCAAAAACTGAGGCACTAGAGAGCAAACCAAGCTAGGGACACTTTGTGAACAGGCTGAAAAACAGCCCAGGGCCCAACAGACTGCCCTACAGCAGCAAACACCCAAGGAAAACTGTAATGGCAGGTACAAGCACAAACCAGCACTCACTCTAGGATACTCTCCCAGTGACCAGATGTTTGCGAGCAGGCACTCGCAGAGCCAGTGCAGGGTCTTATATTTAAATACTCTCAGTAGACTTTTCTTACAGTTTACATAGTTTTACATAGCTTACATGCATAAACTGTTATATGACCACAAAAAGACCTTCCTTTTTCTCCCACAGCACCTTTGTTTCTTTAAAGCCTTTGATGACAGACCATGGGAAACTCCTTTTGGAGCCTAAGAAAACCACCTAAGCTTGGTCCAAGAAGCTCCCCCTTGCCCAAGTGCTTGCTGTCTCCTTCACAACTTGTGGGTTTACGGAAGACATGACTTATGTTTCATCCACATTGCTCCATGGGTTCCTGAATCCAGCAGATTTAATTTCAAACAGTTTGCCTCTGGCAGACCAAGTCTGCTACCCCTGCTAAGTACCTTCAGCAGGGGTTCCACCTAATCCAAATTATATTTAAATACTGAACTACAGAAACAATAATGGCAAGTAAACTTGGCTTGGCTAGAAGACACCCAGTAAACTGTGAGGCAGCCAAGTAGAAAGACAATAAAAGGCAACTTTCTCACAAAAGTACAGCATGGAAACAGAACAGCCATGAGCAGAGAGGCCAGGTAAATGCAGATGATGTGAGAGAAAAGCCTGGTTTCACTGCATGGTCCACTGGAGACCTCTGTGCCAAGTCAGCAGTGCTTGGCAGATCAAGTCAAGACACTGGGTGCCTGGGGAATGGGGTGAGGAAGAACATAATTGATGGTTGCTAGTCACATGTGTCCACAAAAAGTGTGAATGCAGCATGCAGATCTCACAGGGACACAAGGAACTGGCCCAAGCAGTCACAAAGTGCTCAAAAGACAGGCATGCTTCAGTGTGGAGAGCCCTGAGGTGGCCAGGACTGTCAGCAGAAAGATATGAGAGCTGGGAACAGGGGGGGCATGTACATACTCTTCCAGCAGATCAGTAAGTCAGATACCAGACTGGCAGGAAATTAAATGAGACTAAATGTGAAGGAAGCCAGTTTTAATGGCAGTTTTGAGTTTATTAAACAGAATATGCAAGTGAGGAGCCCAGTGGTGCCAACAGAAGATGGTGATGGGAATGGAGACAAGACAATGCCTGCATTAGCTCAAGCAACAGAAAAGTGTCAGAGGGCATTTCTCCAGGTCCCATAGACTGTGCTGTTGGCCTGTGACTCCTTGCCACTCTTACCTCAGGGTGGGCTTGGGTGTGCTGTGCACACTCTCATTGTCCTCAATCTCCGGGCCACTGTCACTGTTGTTGCATTCTTCCAGGCTGTCATAGAGCAAGCCCAAGTCTTCCTCCACCTCCTGGGTCTGGTCTACAGGGTCAGAGTCCAGGACCTGTGGAACCAAGCCCAGAGGGCAATGAAGAGATATGGAGTCATCTGCATCCCAGGCCTGGCACATACAAGCTCCCTCCCAGCCACGAGGCACACCACAGCACTGTTCCCACCTCAGGGAGCCAAATCCAGCCTGTGGAAGAAGCAAGCAACACTGACATTGGGCCAAAGGAGGGTCCCATGAGCATGACATCTGAAGGAGTCTCAGACACCCATCATACTTACTGGGGGTTAAGACCCCTGGGAGGACCTCCACCAGTTGTGCCGCACGCTCAGTGCAGGCTCCCAGCCAAGGCCAGCTACCCCCAGGCTGCTGTTAACCTGCTCTCAGCCATGAACAGGATTGCCCCTGGGGCAGAGCCAGTGTATGACAGCACCATTCTTCCCCTGGCCCCTCTCCCCAATAGGGAGATGTTTTTGATTTGAGCATGAAGCTCGGAGCTGCCTTCCTGAGGCAGAAGGCTTTGGAAAAGCCAAGCCCCAGTCTGTGCCATGTCTCACACAACCTTTGGCAACATCCCTGAGCACCTGCAGCTCATGCCTCATGCTCCCAGTGAGTGGGAACCCACACTCTGACACATACACATCTGCAGGAGACACTGACAGGTGGGGCAGCTTTCCTGCTTCTTACCTCCTCTGTCACTTTAAACCTCTTCAGCAAAGCCACAAATTTCTGCTTGAAGTTTGGTTGCTAAAACAAAACAAGGGAAAGAAAAAAGATCAGCAAAACTACCAAACCAGGTTCCAAGATGACTAATGTACAGGCCACGGTTGCTCTCCTTAACATGCCGTCACCTCCTTTCTGGGTCCACAGGCCCAAGATCAGCTATGATCTCCCTTGATCTTTAAATTTGCTGTAGGATTTGGACTAAATTTGGACTCCGCAAGAAGCCACTGTATCTGGGGATGAGGGAGGGCGCAAGGACTCAGACTCTGCTACAGGCTGGAATAGCTCTTTCTCCCCATTTAAATCCCCTTTCTCCCCAGACCATCTGGTTGAGGAATGCTGCCTTCAAGCAAGAAAAGATGGGGAACAAATTCAAGAAGGTGCCCAGGGACCTGCACAGCTGAAGCAGATGGGGACGAGGAGATCCCTGGAGAGCAGGAGGCTGTCAGGGCAGCTCCCCCCTTCTGCTGACAGGCAGAAGAGTTGCTAATGGCTCACCCTTCCTTGCGCCAACCTTCC
>NW_009260136.1:228947-285635 GCF_000687185.1 Egretta garzetta
ACACAGATCATCATTGATAGGAGGTCAGGCTAAACACAGTACAGACCATGAGCTGGAGTACAGCTCTGAGCAACAAGCTAACTCATTAATGGCAAGAGGTTTGCCCATTCTTTTCAGAGCCAAGGGCTCTTTCCCATGCTCTGCACCAGTGCCAGCATCCCCCTCAAACCCCCCTCACTGCCTGCAGGGAGGGGAGTAAGCGAATCCCATCCCTTTGATCACGTTGTAAATGCTGATGTTACTCTGGTCATTGATGTGGTTCGAATCATTTTCCTCCTAGCCTTCTTGGTTTTCCTCAAGTCATCCTCTTCATCAAACAGATCCTGCAAGGCAAAAGGTCACAGCACATCAGAGCAACTCAGAGTGCAGGGAGCAGCATCTCCTAGAAGTTCCCCTGCCCCATGCTTGCCCCCTATTTTGAAAAGCTTTGGTCCACTCTGCTCCCAAAGTCGTGCTTCTCACTTCTCCCACCTCCATGCAGCTCCTTCTCTCTCTTTAGCACTGTCCCACAATAGACCTTCTTCCCCAGCACCTTTGCGCCCAGGCCTCTCCAGGGGAACATGTACCAGCAAGATTCAGAGGAGAGACAACAGCTTTCTGCAACAGTCCTCATTACAACCTAAAATTCTCTCCGCACTCACCAGCCTCCCCGTGACCCATGTGTTGTTCTCTTGCTCTCCCCTCTCCAGGGTTATCTCAGAGGGTGCAGCACCTGAGCTCACAAAACACGTTCTTCCAGGGATCAGGCTCAATGATACACACAGCTCCCAGGGACACAGGGCCCGGATGTGTTAACCCAGCACAATAGGACAGGTAATGTGGAGGACCCTGGACAGGAGTTTGTCGCTGTGCTTGATCAGCGTGCTACCACAAGTTTTTTTGGCCTCGAGTGTAGGCACCACAACAAGAGGACAGCAAACAGCAGTGGCACAGCTTATCATAGGGATGGGATGGGTCTGCCACCTCTGACTATTTTCAGACCCAGAATGTACTTCTTCCTAAAAGCTCTGCTCTCTCTCAGAGAGGACAGCCTCTGGCCTGTTATCACAGGGAGATGGGAGAGAATCGTGGTGCAAGGTGAAGAGGACTCAGCAGGGGTTTTGTGCTGCAGACCAGATGGCTCCAAGGACACATGGATGATACCTATAGCTCTCCAAAGTCCCCTGAACCACCATGGACTTGACAGCAGCCCACAGTTCTTCATGCTGTCAGGTATTGTGGCTTTCTGCCCTCTGAAACCATTACAAA
The DNA here is from genome assembly GCF_000687185.1 of Egretta garzetta. NCBI lineage: Eukaryota > Metazoa > Chordata > Aves > Pelecaniformes > Ardeidae > Egretta > Egretta garzetta. The sequence goes on from NW_009260136.1 coordinate 230,196, forward strand.
TGTTTACAAGGGAGATAAGAGGGCTCAGAGTGAGTGAGACCATCAACCCCTGATTCTTGGCCCAGAAAGGGGACTAGGACGTAAGTCACCCTGCCAGGCCTCCCTTACCTGACCCTGCACAGCATCATCACTGGCTTCCTGCTCTGAGGAGAAGCTGTCATCCTCTTCTTCAGAATAGTTATCAATGTCTGGGGAGCGATCTGAAAGCAGACAGTGCAGATGCCACAGCTAAGCATGATGTCTGTCATGGCTCCAGTGAAATGATTGGTATTGCTGCCACACGCTTGGGGACACACTCCATTACCCACATCCTGTCCCAAACGCTTGCCTTCAGGTCTGTGATGAGCGCTAACACACCTGAAGCTTTGATTTTAGGACCTGAGGGGACACTCCCATCCTCATGGTCAATGGGCTGACTGGACAAAGAGTAGATGCTGATTTCAGCCACTCGGATGTTCATGTCCTTCATGTTGCTGTGGAGGCCCAGAAGCTGCCCACCGTCCGTTGGGTGCTGCATCACCTAGGCAGACAGACAAGCCCCCTGCCAGGGTGACACAATGGCAGCTGGCAGCCCACCTCCTCTGTATTATAGCTACCCAACAAAGCCAGAGCACTCACAGCCCTGAGCGCCTGCCAGCCAGCCCAGCTCCCTTCCCAGCACTGGCACAGGGAAGCCATGCGAAGCTGCCCTCTGTTCCCAGCACCCTGTACCTCGGCCATGTTAATGATGCCCACTGCAAGGGTCTTGTAGCCCAGGATTGTGCGGTTCTTGTATCTCTTCCTCCGCTGCAGCATTATCTGCAGTTTGTTGCCATCTCTCTTGAGAAAGTGTGGGTACTGGGGAAGGGAAGCACAGGGAAGATGGCAGGATGAGGTCAGGGCTCAGTGTGACACACAGGTAGAAAACTCATCCTTAGTGCTGATGCATAGGAGGATCTGGCCTGATGAGCTTTGAGGTGCCCCTCAAAGGCCACCTGCACTCTGCATCATCCTCCAAATCCACATTGCCCAGTATAACAACCCCTGGAGCAATGGAGCAACTGGCCAGCAGCAGAAATCTGTGCTGTTATGATCTGAGCATGGCAACCACAGGAGGCCCCTCCTCAGAGGCTGCCCCCTTCACACTGAGCCCCCAAAGCCGTGCTTGCTGAGACATGCCAGGTGAGGGGAGCACCAGGGAGCCCGGGAACCAGGCAACACAAGGTACCTGCAGCGAGAAGGTCAGCTCCAGCTCAGTCTCCATCAGGCCGCCAGGAGGGAGGATGTATTCATTTGATCTCAGGACTCTCTTTGAACCCTACAACAAGATTGGTAGACGCACACAGCTAAGCTGGAGCATCTTGGCCACAGACTCTACTGCGCCACACACACAAGCCAATAGTGTTCACAGTCCACAAGGAAAGAGCTTTGACTCTGTTCTGTTCCACCTCACAGAGCCACCTTACACATACCAATCAACTTTTCGCAAAAGCCTGCAGTGTCTCCTGAGCTGCCAAAGGCTCTTTCTCCTTGCCCACCTGCGAGGGAGCACTTCTTCCCAAGACTGCTCTGCTTAATCTGGCTCCTTGCACCTGAAACCCACTGGATGCTGTGTAGGGGGACACTGCTAGAGCCAGCGGGAGCCATGCATAGAGCACCAGGAGGGGAAGGAAAGGGTCCCAACACACTGCCTAGCCAGGAAAGGGACAAGTCCTGGAGCACATCTCTGCCCCCCAGCAGATGGACTTTACTCCTGTCCTATCTTTACTATCTCTATGGCTTGGCTGCTAACAGAGACACTGAATGACTTGGGGGATGAAAAATGCTGTCTGCATGCACCAGGCTCTCTGGATCACAGTGTGGCGCAACTCATGGACCACCTCCCCCAAAGGCCCATGCCCACTGTCTGTGCCCCCACAGGGCTGTGGGGCCAGCTACAAGTATAAAACAGCCCATTGTGGTCCCTCACTCTCTCCTCTGAATGGGGCAGCAAGCCAAGACATTGATCTAGGGAGACAACACGATAGGCCAGTTCAGCTGTTCTTGCAAATCAGTTATCATTGAATCATAGAATCACAGAATACCAGGTTGGAAGGGACCTCAAGGATCATTCTGGTCCAATCTTTCTTGGCAAAAGCACAGTCTAGACAAGATGGCCCAGCACCCTGTCCAGCCAAATCTTAAAAGTGTCCAATGTTGGGGAACCCACCACTTCCCTGGGGAGATTATTCCAATGGCTGATTGTTCTCATTGTGAAAAATTTTCCTCTTGTGTCCAGCCAGAATCTCCCCAGGATTAACTTGTACCCATTACCCCTCATCTTTTTCATGTGACTCCTTGTAAAAAGTGAGTCTCCACCTTCTTTGTAGCCACCCTTTAAATACTAGAACATGGTGATAAGGCCTCCCCTAAGCCTTCTTTTTCTGAAGGCTGAACAAGCCCAGTTCTCTCAGACTCTCTCATACATCAGGCTTCCCAGTCCTTTGATCATCTTGGTGGCCCTTCTCTGGACCCTCTCCAGCCTGCCCACATCTTTTTTGTATAGTGGAGACCAAAACTGAACATTGTATTCCAGGTGTGGCCTGACAAGTGCTGAGTACAGTGGGATAATGACTTCCTTGTGCTGGTGATGCCCTTATTGATGCAACCCAGCATCCTGTTGGCTTTTTGCTGCAGCAGCACACAGTTTACTCATATTGAGCTGCTTGTCCACCAGGACCTCCAGGTCCCTTTCTACAGAGCTGCTCCCCGGCTGGGTAAATCCCAGCCTGTGCTGCACTCCTGAATTATGTTTTCCCAAACTTTACATTAGTCTTTGTTGAACTTCAAAGAGTGTTAGCCCACTCTTCCAGCCTATCCAGGTCTTCCTGCAGCGTGGATCTCCTTTCTGAAGTGTCCACTTCCCCACTCAGTTTGGTATCATCAGCAAACTTCATCAGGGTACACAGCTGCTTTTGTAAGCCCTCCTTAATTTAAACTGTGGACTAGTGAGCAGATGGGTCAAAGCTAACCAAATAGGCAGAGCAGTCCAAAGGAACCGGGCCCCATCTCATATATGTTGCTACTTCCCAGGACTTCACTGCATCCCCATACCCCTCACAGCTTGATCCTGACAGATGCCTTGGCCAGCAGGATCCTAAGTTGGCTGTGGCCAGAGGCCCTTCACCACCTTACCTAAATCCTAGATTTGGCTAGGGTTAGGTGAGGTTAGAGCCTTGGTGAGGTTAGAGCCCCCAGCTCTTCAACTCCACTGCAAATGGGACAGCAGTCCCAGAAGTCATGACATAAACATGCAGGTGGCACCATAAAGGAGACCACAGCTACATCCCCTCTGCAATCAAAGAGAATGGCAATGGGCACAGGCATGTTTCAACACCCAGTGAGCACCAAGGAAGCTGGCTGATAACTTCAGCAGGGTCCAGCAAGCCTGGGTGGCACTGATATAAGGCCTTTCTTGTGCGTCTGTTGCTGGTGTTACCCATGCTAGCAAGAAAAAAAACCCAAACAACCTATAGAGGGGAGGCAAGAAAGGCCTCCACATTTTGCAATGATGCAGCATTACAGCTCTCACTGAGCTAGAGCAAAGACAAGCTCTAGGAGAAACCCTGGTTTTCAAGAGGCCCAGTCTGAGCTGTCAGCAACATTGTTCCTGGCAACTGTGCCAGGAGTGAGGCTTTCCTGTGAAAGGTCTTCCTAAAACTGAAGAGAGGAGGTGGAGCTCATCCCCTTCACCATCTGTTCATCTGTGAGCATTCCTGGCCAAGAATGCACTGACTGTTCCTTCCTGAACTCTTCTTTAATAAGAGATGATAGGTGGTCAGTATGACAGTGACCATTTAGGACATTTACCATTTGCTGCTTGTTGCAGAGAGATTATCTACCAAAGATTCGCTATTTCATCAAACCACACATACTGGTGCAATTATTCTTCTTGAAGATGCTATTTCTGGGGTCAGAGTTACAGCAAAGGAAAGATGAGGGCAGCCTGGGTGGTATGTCCAGTGAGTGAAGGTTTCATAAACATTGCTGTCCTGTGTGTTACTGTCCTTTACCACTATGGAAGTTACACACCCAGCTCCAGTCCTAGGCTCTGGCCTTCAGTGAAATGCCAGTGCACATCCATGTGGCATTGCAAGGACTGGGATAAAGGCTGGTTCATTATCTCAATGCAAGCAGAAGGGAGCAGCAGTGGGGCTCAGAGACCCTTAAACAGCAGCATGTTTTAGGTCCAGGCCAATTCTTTATGGGTGCAATGACCTGGCAGGCTGAACCCTGGCTGAGCTCAAGCCCTAGGAGATACCTTGCCTGTGGGGTCACATGAAGGGAGAGAGATCATAATGTCTAAGCTCAGGGCACTTGGGATGTGGGTTAGAAAAAGGGTTAGACATTGTACTGCAAATGTGTGAGGTACAGTCATGTCAGCAAAGTAAAGCCACTACCTAAAGCTCAAGTTTCGCCTGCAAGGTATGCTAGGTTTCATGAAATGGATGGCACTCACATATCCAGTAGGAAACACTGATCGCCTTCAGGAGCAAACTACAATTGAGCAGAAACTAGCATTGCTCCAATTAAACAGATTAGAAACTAGCACCTGGGTGCTACTGCCTGCTTGTCAGCAACAGGGAGTTAAGAATAATTTGGGATCTCTAGTAAGGTCAACACAAACCTCATGAGGTTCAATAAAGGCAAAAGCAAAGTCCTTCCCTAGGACATCCCACAACTTTGCTGTCTGGGAATAACCCCAGGCAGTAGGACAGGCTCTGCAGAAAGGGACAGGGGGGATCCTGAGGGACATCAGAGTACCCCTACATCAGCAGCATGCCCTGTTGCAGCAGTGACACCAATCTCAGCCTCAACAAATGTGCAGGCAAAGAAAAAGGATTCCTTCCCTCTATTCAGCACTGGTGACACCATGACTGGCTTCCAGAGTCAGTCTGAGCCGGTGTACTGGCTTCCAGAGTCAGTCTGGGCCAGTGTACTGGCTTCCAGAGTCAGTCTGGGCCAGTGTACAAGACAGACGCTGACAGACTGGAGCAAATCCAGCAGAAGACATCAGGATGGTCAGGGGCTGGAGTACAGGACATACAAGGAGAGGCCGGGTGAGCTGGGTTTGTTCAGCTGGAAAAAGAGAGAGTGAAGGGGTACTTTATTGCTGCCTACAGACACTTAGCAGGAGGGTGCAGAGAAGACAGAAGTGAACTCCTCTCTGAGGTGCACAGGACAGAGTAAGAGGCAACTGGGTTGACCTGGAACATGGAAAATTACCATCAGATGTTGGGATTTTTTTTTCTCTATGAGTGCAGTCAAACCTTGGGACAGGACACAGGCAGACTTGAGAAATTCAAACCTCAGCTGGACATGGCCTTGAACACCTGATGTAGCTCAACTGTTCTGCAATTCGAGTCATGTCAGGCAAGACCAATTTCTCAGCAGAACAGTCGAGTATCACCATCAGTACTACAGGAAAACTTAGTATCAGACTGCTACAGTGAAGATCACAGATGACAAAGACTGTCAAGGAAGTGAAAAGCAATAGAAAGAGGTTGTGGTCACAGATCTTCACTACCTAATAGACTGAAAGCATACAGGAACTTTCACTACTATACACAGGCCCAGGTCTGGTTTGTAAGGCACAATCACCGATTTCAGGTATAAATCTGTCCTGATGGGTCTTGTTTAAAACACAGGGTTGAGGCTAGAAGAGCATTCCAAACCTGGAAAGGGAGAGAGAACTAACATAGTATGGGAGACCAGGCCAAGGCAGACAGCAAAGCACTACCCAGAATTCAAGCTAAAGGTGCATTTTGGGAAAGATTACCCAATTAAATATGATCAGCAAATTTAGTTATTTAGGGGGTAGCTGGGATTGTTCTGGGATTGCTCAGGCAGGAGTGGAAAATCCTACAAGTGGTTGCAAAAAGATTAGAAACAAAGCGTGAGTGAGGTGTAGGCAGAAAACTCTGCATGCACCTTCCATGCACAGCAAGAAGGAGCAAAAAAATCTAAGTTTCTGCAGGGAGCAGGGCCAGGGCAGCAGGCAGGCCTGGCAGACACAAATGAACTTCTCAGCCTGGCCTATTTTGTAGCACACATTCTGGTCTACTATGTAGGGGCTGCCAGCATCATCCCTCTACAGTAGCACCAAGGGTTGAGTCTGAGTCACCAGCCACATCCTGCAAGCAGATGCAGGAGGATCTGTATCCCTCCCACAGCACCTGTCACAGAAGCTGAAAGTTCTGGGAATGCTGGGGCTTGTTTTCTTCTTTCTTTGATTGTTTCCTCTATGCACAGCTCAAGACCAGGTGTTCCTGAATATAGTAAATCTCTCTGCTGAGAGGGAGTACCACATTTCCCCTCACACCATAATCAGTTATGATGCCAAGACAAATATCTGCACCTTTATGGAGCTGAGCCAGGCACATATGAATTTCTTAATGCCAGGCTGAACAATACACAGAAGGAAATGCTCTATGACATCTCCAGTCTGTTGAAACAAATAACAAGGGATAAAGGTTTTAAAAACCACTCAAGTGATATGAGAATAAGTCCCCTTCTTCACAGTAGTTCAGAATTTATCTCACTGGAAGCCACTGAACATTGAATATTCAAATCACCTCTGGAAAATGGGTATGTTCTGTGGACAATGACAGAGGTCTTTTCAGATGAGGGAGCAAATAACAGCAAATGCCACACTTGGAAGCTGTCTTTTAAGACCAGAAGGGCTTGATCACTATCAGCTATTCTAGACAGGCTTACACTATCCTTTGGGTCATGTACATTCATTGAGCAGACTGTCTCCAGTGCTGGGGCTGTTGTCTTGGTGCCAGCCCCATTCAGGCAGGGTCAGAGCTTTGTTTCCATGCAACCTGCCTTTCAGCATGGCAACTTCCTTAACCCAACAGAGCTCCTACTGAAATGAGAGAAAATATAGCTCCCCTTTCCACTAGTCCCCAGCTGTCCCCTTGGGAACTTGCAGGTTCCACAAATTACACGCATCAACTGTTTCCATCCAAAAGATGGAGATGGCAATGCTTGCTGGGCAGCCTTCAAACAGCTTCTTGCTAGCGTGACTCATCTGTTACCTAGGAGAGGAGCAGGAGGGATGGATCCATCTGAGGCCATTCTGTAGGCAGGCTGTGCTGAAGCTGCCTACAGCTTCCATCTGCCTTCCAGGAAGGCTCAGCAGTCCCTGACCCTGCCAAGGCGGCTGGTCAGGCAGGTGGAAGCAGCCTGGGAGGCATACAAGTACACCCCCCCACACTCCCACAATGAGTGTTGAGCCACAGGGTAATGTGAGCAGAAGCTTCTCCGCCAGTTTCCTTCAGCTTTGCAGGGAGCCTACATCAGCATGCAGCCATGGGTATGTGGCCACGCAGAGAGGAGGTGACCATGTTTACATTAAGACCCTGAATGCAGCCTCTGTTCCCTGGCAGAGAAAGGAGCCCTGCAGTGAAGAGCCTCTGTGGCCTCAGTCACTGCTGAGGCCTGTTAATTTCTTTTGCCAACAGGGTGCAAGGTTGGCCTGTGGCAGGGATGGGGGTGATCTGAAAGAGCTGGAGTCCCCCTGTGAAACCTCTTCCACAGTCTCACATTTGCAGTGCATGAGAGAGGGGGCAGCTGAGGACATACATGCTCAGCACATGGCAGCCCCAGCATAAGTGGGCTGCATGGGAGAGCCCAAGGTTCCCCAGTCCAGAGAAGCACAGACAGCTTGGGCCAACAGTGCAGGAATGAGGGATCAGCCTAGCCCTCCCAGACATGTGGGACCCACAGCCCTCAGCTGGCTCCCAGCCTCCCAGTCCTGTGCTGCCAGCACCTGTGTCCCAGCCTTGATTGCTCCCACATTTCCAGGGGCCAAGCATCCCTCTCCTGCCCAGGTTGTTTCCTTGCTAAAGCCTGCACCAAAGGGGCACAGGTCTTGGGGATCTTGGGGCTGAAAGCCCGGTGCTTTCAGCTCTCCTGAATGGCACCATACGCACAGCGATGGGAAGTCCAGCAAAGTAGGAAATTCACAAATAGAGTGTGGACCACAGCATCCTCCTGCTGTCCCTCACTCCAGGCCCCAGGTTTCACACGTTTTGCTTTCAGTTCCTTCTGTGCAAGTGAATCAGGTCTGCCATGAAGGCAAACCCTGGCTCCCAGAGCTCCACTAATACTGCAGCTTCCAGCGCTAATCCAGGATTTAGATCCTAATGTGTGCGACACAAAGAGCTCTGTGGGAGCACAAAGCTGATGAGCTCCTGCCCCACAGTGCTTTCAATGGGATCAGTAGCTTTGCTGCCAGCTGACAAGAACAAAGGAAGGACACCAGCATCCCAGCTAGGTTAGGGGAGCTGTGGTGAGGACAGTATACTCAAGAGGCATCTTGCTTCCACGCTGTCGTTTGGCAGGGGGAAAGGATGTACCTGCACCCACAGGGATCCATCTCTTCACCACCAGCTGCAGAGAAGGAGGGGGAAGGGTCACACATACCAGGATGGGGGCACTCTCCCCTCCCTCCTGCCTGGTTCAGAGTACAGACAGCAGGCCTAGCAGGGATGCACAGAGAAAGGGAGGGGACAGCAGAGGCAGCAGTGAGATCACACAGGGTGCAAATGTCAGCAGAAGTCATGCACAGAGCCGCTGATCCCTTCCACCCTTCACTCCCCAGAAAGGGAACCTGATGGAGGGCACTGCCAGAAACCATCCAGCGCTGAGCCTGTCTAAAGGGTCAGGAACGGTGGGGTAGGGGATGCCAAACTCTGAACAGCAGCTCAAGAGGAGGGCCTTGGCTGAGGCAAGCAGGGAAGCAAGATGCACTCTGTCCCAGTGCAGAGGCCTAACCAAATTCATCCCTGATAGAAACCAGCACAAGGCAGCTTGCTGCTGTCCCTAGGGCATCATTCCCACCTGCCTGAGAGCCAAAATCTCCCCACGGGTGCTGACTGAGACCGAAGCAAGGGGTTGGCACAAGACAAGGGACATGCAGACCAGTACTTCACAGAGGGCACAAGGAGGGGCTTGCTGCCATCAGGCAGCAGCAAGGAGAGGAGCCTACCTGAATCTTCACAGCGATAAGCACGGAGTTCAGCTCTTTGTCCAGCTCTTTCAGCACCGTGAGTTTCTTCAGGCGCAGGCTGCAGAGCCTGTAAGACAGAGAGAATGGGACACATTCAGGCACCACCATCCCTGGGGCCCTGCCACATGGTACCCGATGCTCGGAAGGCAGCCTGGGTGCTTGGCCCAGCCGTAGGCACAAGCTTGGCTGAGGAACACTAGCATTCATGCGCCACCGAGACAGCCCATTGGGGAAAAAAGGAAAGAAGGAAAATTAACGGAGCTAAAGCAGGCTTAAGGGATTAGCATGCGACAGGAAGTCCAACAGCAGGCCATGTGGTAAAGAGATCCATTCCCAAGTAGGGCTGTTGCCAACTCTGCTTAAATCTACCTTGGCCACAGTGCTGTTTATTTATAAACCAAAGCACTTAAATCCACTCTTATCCTGGACTTAGTTAAGGCAAATGTTCCCATGCAGACATCAGAACTCAGCTCTTCTCTTGTGCAGTACCACACAAGAGCTGACTTTGGAAGCTGGGGAGGCAGCAGCCCTGCAGGAAGCCTCATACAGCAGAGCGACCCTGACAACCTCAAATCCTGGGGACTCAGCATGGTAAGTGGCACTTCCAGGAAAAAAACACGAAGAGGCTAAGTAAGAAGAGCTACTTTCACTGCTCGAAGGATTAGTCAGTGCCTGTGAGACAGCCAGCCACCCCGACCTCCTGCCTTGGGAGCCTGCAGCAGGAGTCCCATGGAGACTACTTGTGAGGAACTATGTTTCAAGGAGCTCAGGCCAGACACATTTTCACAACAAGCCACACTGGCACTCGTGTTGCAAGCTAGCCTCTATGTTCCATGCTTAATGTCTGCATTGCTGCAGCCAGTAGTACCCAGGACTTTTGTGGATACCAGTGTGCTGTACCTGAGATTTAGGCCACCCTTCCTGAAGAACAGACGGGTCACTACAAAATACCTTTCTGTCTGACACACTATGCTCTCTGAGGGCCAAATCTATTCCCCCCCTTTTTCTATTTTTTAAGAAGGAAAAAAAACTCGCTCTTGGTATGCTAACATAAAGCAATAGTGAAGAACAGCCCAGAGGTGAAACAGTACTGGAAAGCGAAGGACAGACAACCATACTGCAGGACAGGTTTAGGGCTGAGCAAGCACTCACCTTCCTACCACGCCCCCGTTCTCCCTGCTAAAATGATTTTAGCTTGTGCAGGTTTGCTGGGCTGTGACTGCAACCCTGCTGCTCTGTCCTTTGTGGCTGGACAGCAGGGCATGGTGGAGATCAGAAGTCAGGAAGCTGGGAGTGCAGGCAAGCTCTGCCCACCTCTTTGCTAGATGGCCTGGATTCCTTCAGCAAAGCCCAGGGCTATAGCCCCTAAGCCCTCATACCTTGTGCACCCTAGCACCGCAATCAGTGATTTCATCTCTGTCTACCCTTTCCCTCTGAGCCTCTGCTTGTAGGAAGGGAGAAATCTTATCATCTAGGGCAGGCTTCTTGCTCCCCAGAAATACTCAGGCAAGATTAGGAGTGAGCTGCAGGGAGCGTGGCCAAAGACAAGGAGGCCACCTCTAGGGTAAGGAGGACAGGACTGAGTGCTGGCCAGAAAGATGGGGTACAGCAATTACACCACCAGATGTAGTAAGGAAAAGCTTGCAAAAATGCTAAGCTTAGCTAATGCCATCACTAACCAGTGCTAACTTCACCTGTCCCTAGTCCCTAGACAAGCCACAGAGAGGAATGATGATTGAATGTGTAAACCAATGACAGAACATCTACTCACATTTTCCATACAAGCACTGATCTAGTAATGATAGTTACCTGCATGAAAAACTTACCTCCAAAAGATTAAAACTTCCATAAGGATAGTGTCCTAATTTGAGGATACTGAAAGATTATAATTCTACCTGGCTATTGTTGCTTTGAAAACAGTCCTTAGCCAAACTAGTCCACTCATTAGCTCCTCATGCTCCTCTCTGAGGCACTCAGGAATCCCATCAGTACCTGATATTTTCCCATGAATACTGATCTGCTCTGCCTACTTGGCAACTTTCTACCCCTCTTTGATTTTCAAAATGTCTTTTACACAGTGGGAGATCCTGTACTCTGCACACGCAGGAAGGTTTTTACCCCCTTCCACCCTCTGCTCTTCCCCTGCTGCAGCACTCAAAGATCTCACTAGCTCAGGTATAGCTTGTACCCTGCGACTTCAACTGCTTCTCAAAACATTTCTTTCTAAAATACTACTACCCTTCCCACAGAGATTAGCATGCATGTTCTAGAGTCTAAATGTACTTATTTGCAGCACAAGAGCACACAGTTTTTAAAAGGGTGCTCCTTAGCAGCTTAGCTGTCCCTGATGACCCTCTTTTGATCTGTTACTTAACCAATCCTTGCATCACCCAGATTTGTGTCAGCACTAGGTGTTCAGCACCAGTACTGGACAGCAGTGGGTCTCACACTAAGCCCTGCAGATCTTTACAGGACAGGATCGATCCACAGTGATCAGAATGGTATGCATTGCTGAACACTCCAGCCAAATCCCATGGCAACTACCCCATGGTCTTGCCCAGAACTGATCACTGTGTGATCTCCCCTAAGCCACTGAACTTTTTGGTAGATAAGTTATAAATCTGGATCTACTTGCTCATATAATTAAACAGGATAAGTAGCAACTGTTCTTGAGCTGTGGAACTACTGCAAAGACTTCCTCTACATCAAGTTGTGGTGAACATGACTGCGTAACACTCTGACAGCAACAGTGACTGACAGCAATGAGGAAAATGAGCTCCAACAGGACAGTCTGACAGCCTCCTGGAACTCCAGAACTCCTACACTCCACTACTGGCCAATTACTGGTGAAAGGTAGTCACCATGTCCTGGTATTATATTCAAAAATGCTGCCTTCTTTCCATCACTAACTGGGATGGTCAGTCAGCCAAAACCCCCTTTCCTGATCATGGCTTTTTAAACATGCAACAAAATAAAGCATCTCCTACTTTTCACTCACTCTGTTCTACCTCCTTATTCAACCTGGTACTAAGCAGGAGTATGCACCCCATCACCACTGCTGGCCGAGGAGGTAACAAAGAGGAGTACATGTACACATACACACATTCACACACCCATCACTGCCACCACCCCCAGCTAAGATGATGGTAACAAAAAGGAGCACACACACATACACACAAATACATGCATCCCAACAGCACCACCCCCAACCAAGGAGCATGCACACAGACATACACTCTCACTCACCTTAGCTAAGCAAGCACTGACTTTTGAAGTTGGGATTCTGAACTGCAAGCAATTACATCAAAATAAGACCAGGGAAGAGAAAAAAGAAAGAGAGAGACAGAAAGGAGCAAACCCAGGATCTCACTGAGTTAACTGTCTGATAGCATTAAAACCTCAAAGGTGAAATTTTCTAGAGTATGTTCTAAGACACTGCAGTCATACTTTGAAAACACCCCAAAGCATCTTTCTCCATACATTTTTTCCTTCTTATTTTCCCCCCACTTCAGGTTGCAGCTTCACAGCTGTTTCTTTCTTCCCTAGTTAAATGATGAATTTGGAGTTTTTGCTCTGAAGTCTGATGAAACACTTATAAAGATGTCACCAACCTGGCCTGTGAGTTCATCTTGAAAAGAAAAGCTCCTGTAACGCATGCATTTTGTGAAATTCAGTGCCAGCAGCAAAGCACTGGCTCCAGCTGTTGTTTGCAAATTCATTCAATCTCCTGTCCCAACAGGTGACTGCTGCTCACATATGACACACAGAGTGGCTAGTTTTACTGTTGTATTTCAAGGACAACGTTTCAGTGAGTGCCACATCTCTTTAAAGCCCCTGATGCCAGGGGAGTACAAGCCAGAGGTACGGTTTCTAAGCTAGAGAAGGAAGGAAAATGGGATGAAAATATATCTGTGCACCGTACAGGAGAAGCGGGTTAGAGCTTGTGCTTTGCCCATAAGCCTGAGAGCAACTAGTAAGGAGATGAAAACAATTTTCACCTACCTATGGCCTCAGCAAAAAGATTTGGGGGTACACCATACACAGTGGGGGAGCAGCAACTTTAGAAGCACCCTGCAAAACTGGAGCTGCACAACTACCCAAAACTTACCCACAAACTGGCAGAGAAGCAGTCTGTGCTCTGTGTAAACAAGGAACCTCAGACATCTCTTTTTGCACAGGACATGGGCATTGAGGAGGCAGAGGTACCAAGGAACACTTCTACTGGGATCATGGATGGAAGGTGAAGGCTAGACTGCAAAGTGAGGCAGCAATGAGGGCTCTTTGAATGGTACATCTGGCCGCTAATGGGATATAAAACCTTAATAGCAGGTCTCTCGCTCCTTTTGAGCAGACATGGTACATATTTTTTGCTGGCATTCAGTGCTTGGCTTACTAACCACTGGTAAGTGGCAGCTCACCCACTGGGCAGGATCATTTTCTTGAACATTTGCACTGATTTCTTCAAGTGGCAGCAGCCAGGCTCCCCGGGTTTTGCTTGTAGCTCCCATGCCGCATACAAATGTTAGAGCACGTCCACCTTTCCCAGCACTGGCCCTCCACACATTCTTGTCAACATTACCACTCTTATCAGATGCACAGTTGTGAGCTAAGCTTTCAACAGCAGCAATTTATCAGCTCCTCAATATTTTTCCTGATTTTGACAGCTCAGGTTTGCCTTTCAAGGTGATATGAGACTGGGCTTCTGGCGGGATGCCAGACGCTGAGTGGGGCTCACAAGGTACAGGACATTCCTGCACCCCTGCTCAATTGCTGGGCAGCACTTACTTCCTGCAAAGCTTCCCACTAGAGGGCAGACGGCAGCCAGCCAGGACCAGACACTCCGGGATATGCCAGATGCCCTACAACTAGCCCTGCACTGGCTGGTCTCAGTGAGCAGTTTGTAAAAGCAGCTTTACCCCCTCTGATCAGAGGGGTGTCGAGCCCTACAGCTCACCTCTGATAGTGGCCAAAGGAGGTGTCAGGGGAAGAGCACACAAATAGGGTGCAAGCAGTGAGATACTTCCCGGAATGTGCCCTCAGCCAAGATACTCCCTGAGCCATAAGTGATACATATGTACAAGACACCACTGATGCACACAGAGGGGAGGAGAGACCTACTCCACTTTCAGAAAGCAAGTCCCTGTTGCCAGCAAACAGGAGGGATGAACTGGGACAGCAGCAGGCTCTTGATCAGACTCTGCAGCTCAGGCATCAGGACGGGTAGGTGGGCCAATTATGTGCTTTAAGATGAACTGGGATGAAGGCAAACATCAGCCTGCTTTGAGAGCCTCCCCAAGGAAAAGTGTGACAGAGCACGCAAGGCTTGCTATTGCTAGCACACTCCTGCCTCTCTGCCCTCCAGCAACGGCAGCTGCTGCAGCCCAGGAAGGGCAAGTAAAGCAAGCTTCAGTGAAGAGGTGTAACACAGGAGGATGCAGAGACCAAAGGCAGCACCCTCCTGGGGTCCCCAAGGAAAGAGCTAGGGCCAGGGCCACCAAATGCCTGCTGTGTATTAGGTCCTCCAGTTGAGCTACACAAGGTGGTGTGCAGCACAACAGCCCTGGTGCTGATCAGCAATCCTCTCCTTGCCATGAGAGAGGCACTTTGGCTCCCCAGCATCCTGGCTGACAGCAGCTTGCTACCAAAAGCACATGCCTGCCCTGCTGCTGGATCCAGAGCAGACTTCTGTTACTGCAAATTGCAGTAGGTTTGACTCATCCCAATTCGCAGGTGACCTTCCCAAAGGAAATCCCAAAGCATGGGGGACAGAAAGACAAAACTCCTCAGGTTGCTACATCCCTTCATTTCCTGTAAAGCATTTCACAGCCTGCCTTAGGAAATCCAGCCTGTTTTCCCATGTGAATATTCTTGGTCCCCTCCATCATCCCACCTCCTTCCAAGTGCCTCTAGACAGACCAAACCCAAGGCCAGCGCTCAAACATTCTGGAGGACCAGCTGACACTCTTCTTCCTTTTGTCTCTGAGGGTTATAACAGGAAAGGAACGTAAAGCCTGTGCTGAGAAGGGATTCCTTCTCTCCACAGCAGCTAGTTGGCCACACTACATGGGAGGACAGAGGGCAAAGGCATGCTGGGAACAGCAAAGAATGCCAGTATCAGCAGGGTATGCATTACCAAGAGCAAGATGGCATCCTTAGACAGGACAAATGGGAGTCAAAGGGAAGAAAACAGTGCCCTACAAGTAGATATGTCCACCTTTCCTTGTCTTCATAGCTGGCTGCCCGCAGCTGCCCAGAGTCCTTCTCACAGCCATGTGTCCTGGCTAGCACATGCCCCCTGGGATGGCCATTCAAGGCAGACTGCAGCCTCTTTTCAAAGAGGCCAGTGCAGGCCCTGCCAGTGTAGCACATTAAATGGGACCTCAGCATCACTGTATTGAATTGGAGCACCTAATTTTTTCATTTTTCCTAGCCTCACAGGAGACAAAGCCCACCCCAACAGTTGCCACTGCTCTCATATGTCTGGGCAGTCCATTCTTAATTGCATGAAACATCACCATCTCACCATGTATGTATATTTATCGGGCATGCCCTGCTCTGATCAGCCCTTGGAAGAGTCCCTACCTCCTTAATCTCTAGGCAGATTATTTCAGAACAGCTATGGTCTGGTCGGTGACTTGCCCTTGAGCTTGCCGCACCCAGCTGCTCTACTAAACACACTCAGAAGTGGCTTTCCCACTGCAGGGACCACACACGGGCCTGCTCAGGAGCTCTGACTGCCACCCAGAGGCCTCCTGAGAACAGCCTGCTCTCCCACCACAAGCTCTTAGCACTCCTCTGTGTTAAGATATATATTTCATAGTATTGCAATACCACTGAAATGGCACAGTCACTCGCAACAGATGCACAGGAAAGAGCAGGTCACATCCCAAAGGGACACAACAGGTAGGACAAGGCGTAGCAGACATATCAGGCTGGGTCAAATGCACCTAGAAGATAAGGAGGCTCAGAAAAGGGACACGAACATCAACAGACTGCGTGCATGTCTCAGCCAGCAGCAGTAGCTACTAGGGATCACGAGCAACAGCTATCAGAGCTGCTTGCTACATGTGTGAAAGCAGCCAGGTGTGAGGGAAGACCAAGCACAGCCAGGCAATGGATTAATTGATTTTGTCTGGAAGACATAAGATTCAGTTGGCATTACAGAAAAGATCTGTTCTATTTACCTAGGAGAATATAAACATTTTTCTAAATATTTATGATGTGAAAAATCATTCTCTTCTCCAGGGCTTTCAAAACTGATATCTGATAGCTGTAGCCAAACTGTAGCCAAAACTGTTCTTGGACCATCCACTATGTTTCCTTCACAGGGTTTTAACAGGTTATGCTTTTGAAACATCCTTGTTAAAAAAGATCAGCCAAAATGCATTATTGAGTGTACACCAGTCATAAACACAGGGAGTCACACAAGGAGAGGCAGATAGACTAGCAGCAGTGCTATGCTCAGGGCGCATAGTACTTTTTTTTCCAGCAGCTTTCAGCTGCTTTTGTGCTGCCAAAACGTTAACATGCAGGCAATGCACATGGAAGACAATCTGAACTACTCATAACACTGCATTTCTAATGAAAGAATGGCTGTTCAGAAAAAGAGCTAACATCAAGATCCCTTTGCTTTTTTGCTGCCCATGTCATAGTGAGGAAGGGTGGGCTGTTCCAAGAAGCAGGGCAATGAAGCAGACACATGAGGATGCACAGCTTCTTCAGTGCCATTGCAGAGGTCACAGCATCCCAAATCAGGACAGAGCAGGCCTGGCTGCAAAGAAAAAACAGTGCTCTCACAAAATGCTTGGCCAAGGCTGTACACCAAATCAGGGAGTATTCCCTGTTCTCCAGCATCCCCACTAAGCACAGACAACAGCGACACTCTCAACGCAGTGAAGCTGCCCAGGATTGCCACTGGTCAGGCCTGCAGCCAACTGCACCAGAGCTTGCATGCTTTCCTTCTCGAGGCTGCTGAGCCATCCTCTGAGGTTTGGATGTGCCTCATTCACACGGTCAAGTGTATGCCAGCATGTCTCCATGCAGACTGATTCTAAACAAGACAGATGCTGCTTTCTCAGACCAATGCAAATGCCATAGTGGAGGCAAGTCAAAGATAAGCCTATATGATGAAATACTCCCTTCCTATTCCCAGGCAGATTTCTCTAAGCACAACTGTCCTTTGCAGGCTCCATAGCTTCAGACAGACCCACAGTTTTGGACTCAGTAATACAGGCAGCTTTGAAAAGAAGTGGAGCACTCTGGCCTACTAGCTGTTTGTGTTGTGGACTTCTGTTTAGGATGCAAGTGCTTGCTGCCATGCTTATTTCCAGGATGGCTCAGTGTGGGACACTGTACACAGCAGAAAAAGAGACAGCTAAAGTTAACATATAACCTGAATGCCACCTCTTGACCTGCGGACTGCTTCCTCCTGAGAAATGCCGTCGCCTGACCAATCCCTGCTGTGGACTGAGAGTTCCCACATGCCTGGAGAGTAAATCACACACAAATCATGCATCCTTCCTACCCTGATCTCAGGGGTCATTCCTGCCAATGTGGCCAGCCCCAGTATGGGAAGAAAGAACAGCTGCTCCTGTGGCACCAGGCCTACCTACCCAACATCACAAGCTCCCGGGCAGGATGAGTGCTGCTTGCGTAAGCAGCCAGCATAGAACCTGGGCAACAGGAAACTATTCCTGCCCCTCCTTCCTAGCAAGGGCCCTCTCCAGACAGAATTCAACATAGAGTTCTGCCCAGCAGAGCATATGAATTAGCAGGGACTGAACCTACCAGTACAGAGAGTTAAGGCAGGTACCACTGTTCACTGAGGCAAGCTACAGCCTTCTGCACATCCAGCTGTCCTTTGTGCTATTAAACACTTCCTTTCTGAGCCAAGCCACTCCAGGGAAGAGCTGCTCCATCTCTGATGGCACTGGCACAGCCCTGGACCCAGCACAGCTACCAGCCAGGCTGCTGCTATTTTATCGCAGCTTCATGCCTGCCTGTAAAATTGCACCAAGTGCCTCCCTCACACAGTACAGCTGTGTTCCACAAGCCTCCAGCCTGCAGGCAGAGAACGCCCGGCTCTCTGCTCTGATGGGTCTGCAGCTTCAAAATTTGAACTGACACATTTTGCCACTCATGAAGCTTTCCTGCACCCTCCTTATACCCACTGATGTGGTTTTTAAACATCTCTCCTTCTACTCTTCCATAAATACTAAATGAAGCTGCCCGACAGGTTCAAAAGCTAAGAGGAAAGGCTAAAATACTCTTGGGAACTGCATGTTTCCCAACAAAATTCTTTTCCTGCTAACATTTAATCTGATTCAAGTCAGATACAAACCTGGCACCTCATAATGTCATTTTACAGTCTGGTCATGCTGCCCTGTGCTAGAAAAAGTCAGCAACAGAAAATGCCCTACCAAAGCATCATGGCCTAGTATTATCATCCCCAGGATCTGCACAGGCTGGAACACTGTTATTTTAACAAAGTTGCTGTGCTGTCTTCCCAGATGTATTCAGCCTCTGTTCACAGCTTCCCCCACTAGTTTTGCTTTAAATCTTTTCTTTTTAATCAGTTTGTAAATTGGTACCCACCTGTACCTTCATACTGCAGTGCTCCTTGAAAGCACTGCTTTTTACCCACCACTCCAGACCTCTGAGTCTCTGTGGACTACTTCCCAGGTGGAAGCAAAAGGGATCCAGGCTGACTAGAAGTGAGCTTAAATTTTCTGCATGGAGCTTCCCAACAGGTTTTTAACCTCTCTGATACACAGGTCTCTTAACCCACTGACCTAGAGCAGTGAGGTCACTGTGCTGACCACACCTGACACAAGGACCCTTGTCTGAAAAGTACGGGAGCTATGAAAGGACAGTTGTGATTACAGGAGAACTGTGTGTATTCAGTGTCAAAGGCAAGATCAGAGGGCTACTCCAACCTGTCACTGTCACAGACATTCCAGAGCTATCTCACACACCACACAGCAAGGAGCTGCAGCTTACCTGGTGCTAAAGAGCAGGTTTCTTTTTAGCATAGAGACACCTGCAAACACTCTAGTGTGCACTGCTTCTCCTTGTCAGTCAGCTTCAGAAATAGCCCCTCCTGGCAGAGACATCCATCTTGTCACACCACTACAGTCCAAAGCTGCTGGGCTGTTTCTACCCAACGACACATGCTTTTCTGAGGCAGAGATGCCACACAACCCATGCAGCTGGAGTGGAAGTGAGAAGGCTCTACATGTTGCTATGGTTCACTCTAGATCAATAGCTGAGGGGTACTTGTCTTGTGCTCATGTATACCCCTGTAACATCAGGCTCTCTGGGAGCAGGCATTGAGAATCATGGACTGTCTGCCCTGCAAAAGTAGAGGAGCTGTGTCCGGGAGCAGCCTGAGCTCCAGCAGGCCAAAGCAAAGCCAGTTTTCCCTTGAGGACCTCTCCAGGCAAAGCACACAGGCAGCTGCTCCCTGCAGTCATTCATGCTCACTGGCACCACAAGATTTCCCAGCAGGCTGCCAAGCTGCCCGGCAGGCACAGTCCCTGCTCTCAAAGACGCTGGGCTCAGCAGCATCAGACAGTTACTTGCAAGCTGACAGGGCCCTGGGGGCTCCAGCAAGCAGCCCACAGACTAAGCACATGACACTCCATGCACCTGGAGCTGCTCACTTCTAGGCATTGTCCTGGTGAAACAGGACATTCTTTCCAAGGATCACTGTGCCCATCCAACATCTCAGCAAGCTGCAAGCAGAGCCAGGAGCTATCATGACAGACATTTCATCTAGCAAAAGAGTCCATGAATAACTTGGTGTGCCTCCATACCACATCCTGTATTACAGCCACACCGGGCTCATACAGCCATCCAAAGACACCCTGGCTAAGACAATTTGAATTCATAACACATGTGAAAAATGCAACACCCTACCAACCACTTATTCTCTTTAAAGCACATTTTTGTAGTGTGCACCAGAACACCAGAGTGCCTATTGGAGAACCTGGGAAATGGAGGGACAGGTGGTTTGTCATACAGTCCTTCCCACAAACCTGTGGGAATCTGTGGCTGAAGTGAGGGATTTCCTGTGCAATAAGTGCACACAAAGCCACTCGTTGCAACAGAGGTGCTCCTTTATGCCCATTATCTGGGCATGTATTGGCCAAGTCAAACCTGTATGTTCAGATGCAGTGTCCCTGTTTTCTTTCTAAGTACTCTGAATTTTATACAGAAGATCGTTAAATGTTTCTGAAATGAGTCGTCCCCAGCTTTTCTACACGGCCTGTTAGAAAATGTATGCCAGTGCACATAAGTTGGGAATGGCCCACAGGCAGCTCTGCACCAGCCAACTGAAGCAGAAGAGACAAAAATGTGGCTTTTCTGGCTCACTGATCAAATTGTAAAAGAAGCCTATAAAAGAAATAAAAGCTAGTTCAAGCCCAGAATAGTACTGAAAAGTTTTGAAAACTGCCATGAGGGGATGCCTCTGAATCTGACTCTATCTAACATGGAGGAAGTGGTTAAGAAGGGCAGGCAATAAGACTGCAAGTGACTCTGAAATTCTAGCCAGTTACAATTTTTAAGAGAAGGGCAAAAGTCAAGGGACAACAACATCAGAGGACCAAACTTAACTAAAGGGCCAGGATCTGGACATGCCAATAAGGTACCACTCAAAGGAAAAACCTAGTTCAGAAATATCTGTCAGTTCCATAACAGAATTGCTGTGAAGGCATCAGACAACCCACCCTAATGCCCAAAGGGTGAGGCAGCACAGCAGCCTGGCTAGATCACACTGTCTTCAATTCCCAGGGCCAAGAAGCAAGCATCTAAAAGATTAAACCAAGTCAAATTACTAAGGGCATGAACAGCAATATGCAGAAACAAGAACAAAACAAGCCAGAACAGAGAAGCCAAGGCCCCCAAAGCATTCCTCAGCTTGTTATTAGCATGTTATATTCACTGGTGCTCAGTCTGCAGCTATAAATAGACTGCCAGTTCAAAGGAGAGGTGAATCCTTTCCTCAGGATAATCTCATATGGAGAAGAGGCAGAGGAAGCTGTTCCCACAGGGAGGCTGAAGACTACTGCTACCCAGGTACAAAAGCACGAAGTCTTTTGTTAGCACCATTCCTTGGGTACAGTTCCACTACTCTTCCCTCATGTAAGGTATAAAAGATTGATCTGAGGTTCTACATTAGAGCATCACCACTGCTCCTTATCCTAAGTGGCAGGTGGCAGGATCAGCCCAAATGTGGTGGCGGGGATGGAGGCACAGAGGCTGAGGTAAGGGGGAGACCACAGGTCCACAACACCTGGAGACCCAGAAACTACACAGAATCCTGGAAGCTGCATAGACCATCCGACATGCTCAGAGCACAGAGACTCACAAACACAAGCCATACCTCCAGCAGAAGCAGGGCCAGGGATGCCTAGCCCAACAGCAGCAGTCCTGCCTGCTACTGGGCAGGAGATGCTCAGAGCTGCTCTCTGGGCCAGCCTGACACAGGAGTAGTTCCACCATTGTCACTGCAGATATAGCATGCTTCCTCTCAATGCGTACACTAGAGCAGCAGTCCAGCATCTCCAGGATTCCCGTATTCAGCCCAGTGTGTCTTACAGTAGATAGAAAAGCTAGGCCCCCATCATATCCCCACCAACAAGCATTCATAGCCAATACAGCATGCCCAAGAGCCATGTCACGATACAGGGAAGTCCCACCCAATCTTAAGTGAACCTCTCATCCACTGCAACCCTGGCAATGCTGTCTGGAAGAACCATTTTGCAGTATCTCTGGGGCTGGCTCCAGTATCAAGTACACTGACACATTGAGGAAACAGGAGTACGGTTTGGTCCTGTCCACAGAAGCAAATACCACCAAGGTCCTCTGATGTCACCTACACCTAAAGATGCTTGTTTAAAGGGAATAACCAGTTGTGATGAGCAATTCCACACAGAACAATATGGGTCTTTACAGACCTGGAGTGCAGCCAACCCTGCTTTGTACAAGGGGGAAAGACAGACCAGGAATTGAACTAGCAACAGGGAGTATTAAAATACATTTGTACTCTGAAAGAAGGATAAGGTCTGGAGGTCTCCCTTTCAAGGCAACAGTCATTGGTGGAGGAGGCTTTTGCTTTAGAAAGGCTAAAGAGCATTGCTACTCAACCAGAGAGGAAATCACTGCAGTGCTTTTGAGTGGAAAGGCAGAGGTGCTTACTGCAGTCCACAACCAACTACTGCACTGCTTCCTAGACCTTCTCTGTCAACACCCACGTGAGGCTGAACAGTGCAATTTCAAACTGTCACAGAGGGTTCAGCTGCATCCATTGCACGCTATCTACAAACTGGCTTCTACCTGATGAAGGGTATATGCCAAGCCTGCACTAGTTTAGGTTTTTTAACATGCCCTAAAATTGCATGGGCAAATTTAAATACAGCTTTACAAGAATAATCAGCATGTAATAAGAGAAGCATGTACAGGTCAGTTAAAATTGGACCCCACTGAAGTTAGTCCTGCCCTCATCAAGAATATATACAACCCTGCCATCCTTAACATTGCAACAGCCAAAGCATGTACACCACAGGGTCAAGGCATGTCTTAGCTGTGGGAAAAAATTTATCTGCTTAGAAGCAACTAACTCTCCAGCACTGTCACAGGACACAAGCTGATCTGATCATACCCTAGTCAAAAGTGAATACTCTGTATGTAAAAATCAGTCTTAAATCAGCCTTGTTCAGCGCAGGGGTTTTGTGAGCTTTTTCTGAAACTTGTTTTGTTTCATCTGCACACAGTTGTACCTAATTATCCCACATATCCCAAGTGATCCAACTCACGTTCAGTGTCAAAGGGGCTTCTAGGCAGCATCCATCCATGGTCTGTGTCATCAGAGGAGATGAAAGGTGACAGCAAGGACAGGATGGGAACAAATAAACAGCACAATCAAAGGAAGGAAGAAGGCTCACATCAGAAGAAGAGGCAAGAGCATCTTGCAAGAGCAGGACCACTATAGGCAAAAACTGTCACTTCTGGGGAAGCCAAGAATGAACGGAAGTCAGATAGCAAGTCCTGGCAGCACAGCACCTGCCCTTGAAAATCACCTTCCCAGGACCTGCAGTTCACAGGGCACAGTCCTCCAGGCCAGGATTTTACAACTGGATCTCACTAGTAAAATACAGTTGTGCCCAGACCGCAGGCCAGATTCGTCAGTCGCGGATGCACAACTTTTCAGGTGGGTGTGCTTTCTGGGGACCACACAACAGTGGCTATTCATTTGGGCTGAGAACTTCCATCTTTCAGCAATCCCGGGTCTCCCTTCAGATTTCATTACACCTGAGTCTCAGTACAGCAAGAGTTTTTGCAAAAAGCTCTTCTATTTAATCTCCTCTGTAATGGCCTTCCTCCAAAGCAAGTGTGCAGATAAAAGCCAAGCCAGCACTTCTTAGAGCAGACATAAAAGTTGAGATATTCTATTAAAATATTTTAGAAACGAGAAATACACCTAGAAATCACATTGAAATTTTAAAAATCATCCTACTATACAGCTAATAAAAACTATTTGCTGTGAACTTAAAATAGGTTTTTGCAGTAAAAATACTTCATAATTTTAAAGAACTCAAAGTGAGCACAGCAGACTGACATCTGGAACTGGAGTTAGCTGAGTGTTAGCCCCAATTTTGACAGCCATTTCCTGCTCTGGGTGCACAGAGAGAATACTGTGAGCAAACAGAAATGAAACACTTTGGTTCATTGGCAAGTTGCAGAGTTGAGAAACCCAACTGGAAGCTTGAAAAAGCAGACAGGTGATTTTCCTCTTTGAACCTTCAAGTAAAAGGGGAGAGTGTATATTTTAAGATCTAGCTCCAGACTCTTGGACAGCATTGAACAAAATCCATTGGTTTCTGACTACTCAGGAATAATAATCCTCCATCCAATTAACTGGGCTTTCTACACAAAACATGTTTAGATCACAGAATCATAGAATCATTTGGTTGGAAAAGACCTTTAAGGTTATTGAGTCCAGCTGTACCTGTCCACTAGTAAACCATGTCTCTAAGCACCTCATCTTTATAATATCTCCAGGGATGGGGACTTGACCACTTCCCTGGGCAGCCCATTCCAGTGCCTGATAACGCTTTCAGTGAAGAAATTTTTCCTAATATCTAATCTAAACCTCCCCTGGTGCAACTTGAGGCCATTTCCTGTTGTCTTGTCTCTTGTTACTTGGGAGAAGAGACCAACACCCACCTCACTACAACCTCCTTTCTGGAGGTTGTAGAGGGCGATAAGGTCTCCCCTCAGCCTCCTCTTCTCCAGGCTAAACAACCACAGTTCCCTCAGCCGCTCCTCATAAGACTTGTGCTCCAGACCCTTCAAGGCTCCACTGCCTCAATGTCCTTCTTGTAGTGAGGGGCCCAAAACTGAACACAGTATTTGAGGTGCAGCCTCACCAATGCGAAGTACAGGGGAAGGATGATTTCTCTGATCCCTCTGGTCACCAGCCAGGATGCTGTTGGCCCTCTTGGCCACCTGGACACACTGCTGGCTCATATTCGGTCGGCTGTCAACCACTACCGCCAGATCCCTCTCTGCCAAGCATCTTTCCAGTCACTCAGCGCCAAGCCTGTAGCATTGCATGAGGTTGTTGTGACCCAAGTGCAGAACCCGACACTTGGCCTTGTTGAACCTCATACAATTGGCTGCCGCCCATCAACCCAGCCTGTCCAGGTCCCTCTGTAGAACCTTCCTACCCTCAAGCAGACCCACACTTCCACCCAGTTTGCTGTCATCTGCAGACTTGCTGAGGATTCACTCAATCCCCTTGTCCAGGTCGTTGATAAAAATGTTAAACAACTGGCCCCAACACTGAGCCCTGGGGAACACTTGTGACCGGCCTCCAACTGGATTTAACTCCATTCATCACCACCCTTTGGGCCTGGCCATGCAGCCAGTTTTTTACTCAGCAAAGCGTATGCCTGTCCAGGCCATGGGCAGCCAGTTTCTCAAGCGGAATGCTGTGGGAAACGGTGTCAAAGGTTTTACTAAAATCCAGGTACACTACATCCACAGCCTTTCCCTTGTCCACTAAGTGGGTCACCTTGTCACAGAAGGAGATCAAGTTAGTCAAGTAGGATCTGCCTTTCATAAACCCATGTTGACTGGGCCTGATCTTCTGGTTGTTTGGATGTGTTGTGTGATGGCACTCAAGACGATCTGCTCCATGACCTTCCCCGGCACTGAGGTCAGACTGACAAGCTTATAGTTCCCTGGACCCTCCCTCTGGCCCCCCTTGTAAATGGGCATCACATTTACTAACCTCCAGTCAAGTGGAACCTCCCCAGTCATCCAAGACTGCTGACAGATGATGGAAAGGGGCTTGGCGAGCACCTCCACCAACTTCTCTAGATGAATGTTCTTATAATCCAGTACATCTGAAGTGGTTTTAGCGAGCTAATTTTAAGGGACTGACTTTGGAGATTTTAATGGAACTTTTGTTTCCATACAAAAGCAGATTAATTCTTTGTGGATTTTCAATCTAGCACACATGAAGTGAGTCACTCTCTCACTTTTAAAAAAGGAAGCTAGAAACAAATACACTGAATAACCCTATAATTTTTACAGGGCTCCAGGAAGAAAGACCACAGGGAGTTCACATGTGATTTGGTACACTTTACCTTGGTGATCATCCTGAGCCCATGCTGCTGTCAACAGCTGTGCTATAGATAAGTGGAGAGGATTACTGACTTCAGTCTGCTTCTGTAAGAAGGTACCTAAAGCTTTCTCCATATAGCTGAGATGCTGCAGAATGTAAGAAACCAGAAGCAAGGCTGCAGCAGAGCCTCAGGGAGTCAGCTAGCAGCTGCAGCAGCATTACTATCAGCATCTGGTACTCCAGCTCTGACCCATTTTGAAAAAAGGAAGTTTACGTTGTCTGACAGCCTTGCATGTTTCTCTTCTCACCCCCAAAAGGGACTAGGGATCCAAATATCATCCAAGCCTCTGAGGACTCCTATTAGCAGCATAGAGATCTTGAACTCTGTCAAAGAGGCTTGAGGTCCATTGCATTTGCACTGGCAGAAGTCACATATGAGTACACGTTGCCAGAAGTAATTAATATGAAGATTCTGTTCATTGGCCCAATTTTTTTAGCATAAGTCATAGTGAGTTTTCTGAAGCAAACCTCTCTCCCTGGGACATGCCTTTATAATATGAACTGGTGAGGCACTTCTATCCTGAAATTTATGCTCCCAGCTGAGCCTGGCATTTTAAGACACTCACATTTAGTGCTTTTCATCTAGATTTGGACTTCAGTCCCAAAGCATTGGCCAAGCAGGAGACTGAGGTTCTCTTCTTGGCACGTATTACTCCCATAGTCTAAGACTAGTTACTGGGCTAAGAATTGGCAGCATGAGAGACTCTTGCTCACTTCACCCAAAATCAATGCTATACACAGAGAACAGCATAAAGACATCAATATTCATGAATACCTGACCTGCCTCACTAACGTAAACAAAACTGGCTTATCCCATTTTGGAAATGGACCAGCACCTACTGGAAGCAGCAACATTGAATAAATTTCTTTCACATTTGAGGCAGCTAGAAAACTCAGCACCCACTTGGCTACCAGCTATGCACATTTGCAAAGAGGAAGAGACAGATTAGACCTACCTAAATGCTGATTGCCCCTCGGCAATGCAAAGACAGGTCTACCTACTACAACAGAGGAGGCTGCTGTTGTTCACAAAGTTTCTCCTCCATCCAGCCTTATGCACACAGTGTTATAAGTACAGTCATTCTTAAAAGGAAAGCATTTTTGTCCTACCACACCACGGTCAAACAGGAGCTCTGGGTACAGTACAAGCTTATAGCAGGACGCACTGCTGCTCTCCAAGTCAGTCTGTACCTTCCAAGTCCAGAAGGCTGTTAAAAAGCCATCTCCAAGGTAACAAAGCCTCAGACACACAAGAGCTACCACACCACACTTCCCAATGTCTTCTGCAGGCTGCAAGTCACTGAGCCAGCCAGCAGCACAGGATAAGCCCTTCCTTGGCCATGCCCACACTTCACTTCCTGCTGTGGCAAGCTCAAGCAAGTACGTCCTGCAAGCTGCTGCTTTGTGTAGCAGTCCACAAACACAGCCCATGCAAACGTAAGTGTGCCCACAGCTGAGCTCTGCTCTTTGCCTGCCTTTACCAGACCGTGAGCAATGTATGTCCCAAGACCCTTTACCAGGCACTGCTCTGCCTCCAGCACATGACACACAGCCATGAAAACAAGACAGATACAGAAAGGAAGGCCAACTTGCTGCAAACCACTCCCACTGCAGGCTGGCCTGCGGTGTGCCATTGCTAAGGGAAGGCGGATCAGGGTGCAGTGGCAAAAGTTCCTCCCAGCAGAGCACTCATCTGACAGGAGTCCTGCAGCAGCAATTGTACATCTTTGAAGACCTCTCAGGTAAGAGGAAAGAGACCCATTTGGAGCAGGCTCAAAACACTCCTCCTGGGAGAATGAGGGGTGCAAACAAGAGCTAGTCAAGCCAGCGGTTGCCAGAAGTTGGACAGTAATGCTTAGCTCCCATTGAGCCTGGTCTGAACCAGACCCAGTGTTTCTTTGGCTGACCAAATTTCCCTTCCATTGCTGTAGTGGAAGACAAGTAACAGCAATCCTTCCACATACACACACTACCACCACACACACACCCTGGCTTTTCCCTTCCAGATAAAAAGCAGCTAGCCAAAACACAGCTGTTTGTACTCATCTCTTCGTTTTTGCTACTATAATGGATCACTAGAGCTTGGACAATGCACCTCATCCTCCCATCTTACTGCACAACTTAGCAAAGCTGCTGGTCATTCAGTCACACCTCCTCAACATCCTGTGGCACTGCTTCTTGTTCCAGGTGAGAAGGCAGGGTGCAGAAAGGGAAAGTGAGATGCCCAAGATCACAGAGAAGTTGGACCCAAAGGTCCCACTTTGGACTAGCACCTCAGGTCACCAGATGCCACTTTGTCAGGAACTAGTATTTTTATAGAAGTGTTTATGATTTACATTCACACCACAGATCTCGTCAATAAAAACAGATGGAGGTGGATTGTGTTGGGCTCTTATCGCCTTCATCAAATCCCCTTTTCTCCCTCCAGACAATCCTGACAGGCAGATTTCCCCGACCTACTTTTCCAGAAGAAAAGTTTCAGCTACTTCCCCTGAATTGCAATGAGCTTGCGCATGCCAGCAAGCAGCTCCTCAAGAGCAGGGGAGTGAGCAGCCAGCACTTCCCAGGAGGAACAGCCACACCATGAGAAAACCAGAAATCCGCGAGCCCTGCCACCAATGCAAGCCCACCCAAACATCCATGTATACTGCAGCGCAAAGACAGGGGCTAGCTACACTTGATGCAAGCTGGGCATGTATAGATATCTGTATGTGAACAGATATCTACGTTTCCCCACGGGAAGTTTAAATACATTCTGTTTGTACACATCTCCATACAGAGAGGTCAGAGAAGGAAAGGTCCAGCAGCATTCGCTCTCCCGTCTCCATGAGCCCTCTAGCAGATGTTATGATGTTGTCATCCCTCTCCAAATGCTCAGAGCCTCTCTATGAATTGGCTGGATCCTTGCACAGGCAAAATGCAGGCAAGAGGACTCTCCAAGAGGCAACCGTAACCGTCTTGGAGGGGCGGTCACCAAGGTAAACTATGGCTTCAACATTCCACCCCTTCAGTTTTCAGGTTCTCATTTCTGCGAGTAGAGATGAACATTTGCAGTGCAAGAGGGTCATCATATAGCCCTGGCAGCCAAAGTACCTGTGAGAGCAGAGTCTGAAATGTGACCCATTTCAGCATGTAGATTTGCATGCCTTCAGAGCTCCTGTGCAACAAACACAGTGCCAGCTCAGCCTTGGGTGCCTGAGCAAGCACTGTGCATTTCATGGATTAGAGCTGAACTGCAAAGTGCTGATGAGTGAGCTCTGTTTTCCCAGCGTCTGGAACAATACATGTTTTCTGTTCCCAGTTATTTCCTCCTCACTTTCCACTGCACTATGAACTACTACTGCCAGTTTCTTAAGACGGGAGAGTAGAAGTTCTGGCTGGCAGAGCTTATACATGAACATGCCTGAACAACCAAGGCACTGGGGACGTGATCATAGGTATGGAATAAAATGCTTGCCTCTGCATTACTCCGTATGACATGAATATAAAATAAAGTTCATTGATTCAAACTTTCAAGGCTAAGAAAACAGCAGAACTACAGCAAGGCTACATGAGTACCTTTAATCCAGCCCTATTTAAGATACTTGTTTCAAACTCCTCTAATGGTGTTTATGTATGTCCATTCTCCTTGTATTGAAACACCCCAACCCCCTTTGCAAGAGGAACTTCATCTTCTAAATCAAGAAATACAAAACTATTTAAATAAAAGAATCTGCCATTCTTGGAGTAGTGTTTCTTAGTAAATGACTGGCTGGCATACCAGCTTCCATTGTATGACATTGCTCATGCAGTGTCCAACACTTCTGTGTGAGGCTGAGCTGTTAGTACCACCTCGTCCATCTAAACAAAGACAGCAAAGCCACCATGCCTTGCAACCAAGGGATGAGAAGGGATGACAAACCAATCTTGATTTGTCACAGTGGTTCTCAAGGTTATTCATCCTCAGACGGAAAATCGTTTCCTGAAAACAACTTCAGTCTATGAACTAGCCCATCACATCGGAATGGACAGGCAAAAGAAACATAGTCATTGATGCTAAATTAACTGAATTTACTTTGTCTCAAGCCTCCCATTTCTCTAGCCTTAAAGTGAGAAAGAGCAAACAGAGCTTGGCAGCCTCTGAAAAGTGTCAGACACACTACTGAACCTCTACAGCTCCCAGAAACGTGGGAGGAAGTAACACTAACACAGAGACTCTTCAGCAGAGAGCTTCCCCAGAACACACACAGCTACACCAGACATCCTCTCCTTCCTTCCTCCAAGAAGGCCTCCAGAGTTCCCACAGGCACACTCAGTCGCTGATGTGCAACACCACCCTTTGCGGGACAGCTGGATGAGCACAGGGCCACAGCAGGAGAAAGCCATGGTGCCAATGCTGTGACACTCAGTGCCCTGTCATGAACACACTGCCGTGCTGGCTTCCACTGTTGTCCCTTACAGGCACCACATTAAAATCCCAGCAGTTTGAGATGGGGTGGGGGGAGCACAGGGGGCTGCTCCCTGCAAACAGACTGACACAGCAGAGCCCTTGAGCACGGCTCCCCTAGCAACTGAGACAGCAGAGAGAAAGTCTTTTTGCCAGCTTTCTACCTACCAGCTGCCTCCAGAATATCTGCTCTAGTAGCTGTTTCCCTGGCACACAAGGAGGCACCACGCACAACTCTGGGAACAGAGCACCTTTCCTGCAGCCATGACAGAGTGTGAGAGACAGTGCTCTTCCTGAAAATGATAGTTTGACTTATGTTGTTGGACAAGTTTAACTGCCCCTCTGCCAAGTCATAACTGTTCGGCCTGTTTTCGTTTGGTAGACAGGTCCTTAATAAGGTAGCTGAGCAAGAACAGCCTGCAGATTCACCCTAAGAGGTGATCTTAGTCAAGGACTTGCAGATCAGACGATGGCTCAGAATGACCAGAAGATGCCCCGGTGAAAACCTGCTCCGAAAGACTTCTCAGCTCTTGGATCCATGGCTTCCCTAAAATTACCGGTCAGTAGCAAGCTGCTCAACCACAAGGGTACCCTCTCCAGTACAAGCCACAGAAGACAGCCAGACCCTAGGGAAGGTTATCCCCAGACCTCATGAATCGCAGTATGATCAACAGCACTCCCATGCTCAGTTAAAACAGACAGAATCTCCTCACAGTGATTACTGCAATATTTGTGGTCAATAAAATGATATATTACTGTGAAATACTGTTCAGCCACATCTTTGTTTTAAGAGCATTTGCAGCTCTTACCATGGACCACTGCTGCTACTCCTCACCAGTGTATGTGGACCTCTGTGTATGCACACAACATGCACAGCTGATGAATGGGCTCTTGGAAAAAGTGCCGATAGGCAGAGTAGAGACAGCCAGCTGAGCTCAGCAGAAAGGGATGAACTTCCAAGACCTGTTTCCAATGCCCTCTCCTCTCAAAGTACTGCACCCAGCCTGAAACCTCAGCGTCCTCAGGTACTTAAAAAGTTGCTGGACAGAGATCCAAAGCATCAGAAAACTCACATCTGAGATCTAGCTGCAATTCAGCCAAGAGGTCAGGCACAACTAAACATGTTCATGCCCAAGAAGCTTGATGCAGGTCCAGTCTGGAAATTAATATTTTACTCTGGAATAAAAAAATCTTCAGTGGCTGTGAAATGCAGCCACTGTTCCCTTGGTAACAGAGGTGGCACAGCATCTCTCCCCAGCACTGCTCTCCAGAGTGCTCCCTGGAGAGTCACAACCAAGGCAATGTGCTAAGGGCACCCTTGGATCTGCAGTCACTCCTCAGAGGGCACCCACAGCACCCACCTTCAGTCTATCACCCTGCTGTTGGCTACCAACTGCTTTCACAGTAGGTCAACAGCATATAACCACTGGACTCACACAATGCTCAACAGCTACAAGTCCAGGTACCACCTGAAGCTCGAGAACACTGTCAAGGTCTCAACATATTCCTGGGCCTGTAGAAGACTTTCAGGGTCTGCATTCAAAGGGTGAGCAGTGATAAATAAAAGCAGTAGGTAAGGCTGCAGAAGTAAAAAACCCACATTATCCAAATCAGGAGCCACTTAAATTCTTAAAATTAGATACAGGGATACTTGCTCAAAGTGGAACACTATATCCACAACAGAAGATCCTCTGCAGCCCTAGTCTAGGTGCTGTTTGTGAAAGGGATCCCATCAGAACAGTTGTTTTTAAGACTCAGATCTTTAACTTAAGCTTTTCGTTAGGCTGCAGTGGGTATCTTGGGAGGGTTCAGCCACTCACTGGACCCCATGACCAGTACAGAAATTGCTCAGAGTTACCTTATTGCTGACACTCTGACCCATGATTTCTTGTGCCTCATTACACACATGCACTCTTCTGGCAAGCGAGAGGCCAACACTGCTCCTATCACATTACCACAAACCCTCTGCTTCCTCTCCTGCATGGTTGGGGACCTCTCTGAGGAGAGCCACTGGTAAGGCTCAGCAGCTTGAGACACCCTCTTCCTGAGCCAGGCCATGGCCACACAAAACCCTGGTGTTCAACCTCAGAGATAATCTGTCCCAGGTCAAGGAGCAAACATGGTTACAGCCAACTAAGACATCAGGAGCAGGTTTCTTGCAGACAGTTTTTACTAACCACAGCTGGCAATGGAATTTCTTTTAATCCTTGCCAGGTAAGCAAACTGTTCCCCTTTTCTGTGGCTGAGCAGAAGATGGACATACTGCAGTCCCCAAAGCCCACTGCTCCTGAAGGGGCAGTTCCTCCAGCCCTTCTCTATGCACTACCAGATGATCCCACATTTGCACTGTGACACAGAAGAAGGGAGTCTTGGTCATGGCTGTCTGACTACAGAGCTATAGCTGGGAAATTAGGAGGAAGGCTGGCACACACACTAACACTTGGGTATTGCATTCTAACATGAAAAGTATCAAATTTTGAGCATCTAGCTCAAAATTTAAATTAAATCCAAACCAAAGGCAGAGTACAAAGTTCCTTTTGCAGAAAGACACCAGTCTAGGCTGCTCTTTTCTCTGCAAGCAGTAGGATTCATTACTGGAGTGTGGACTGATGTTTGCAAGCACACAGCAGTGGCAGCCTTCCACAGCTATTACCATTTCCTGCCCTGCACACGTATTCCCCTGCCACTTCAAGGACAGTCTTTGCAGAAGCCTAACAGGTTATGACCCTTTCTCTAAATACTGCTGAAACCCTTGGATCCTGCCAAGTTCCTTGATGTGGGTTTGTCTGGAGGTTTAGTTTTACTGCGGATGGTGGCTAATTTTGTCTTAAAGCATTCCAGAGAGCCTATAAAGTTTGCACTGGGTGCCCACAAAGAACAAGCTTGTGATGCCAGTGAATCCCTAGGCTGTGCTCACTGCAGTTCTGTATCATGTTCAGCTGAGAGAAAACAAGCAGAGAAGGAAACCGATGCACAGAGCAGTAAGGAATACTAGACAAGTGCTTTGCTAGCACGAAGTCATGGACCTGGGAGCTTTCCAGAGGAGAGAACACAGCGTTGGTTTGTTACTGCAGAAAAGGCATTAGTAACAAGGCACAGCAACATGCAGCTCCATGGGAGGTTCCAGGAGCAACATGTTTCAAAGGTGGGTTGGGGAATATAATTTCATTGTCCCAAGTTAGGATTTGGGATTACCTGGTAGGATAGAAACAGCCTGCTCCCAAAGGAAAGCACAACTGCATCAAATGCTGACCTCCAACTATACCCGTAATGTAAAAAGTATCCAAAAGCCAGTCACCTGAGGAATAAGAGACAGGACACCAATTACTATCTCCCAGACCCTTCTCAGCCTGACAGTAAACAAACAAACCAACAAATAGATAACTATTTCAGGAGAGGACAATATCTATGGAAGAAATTGACTTTACGGCAGGCACCAGCTGCTCCCAGCACTGTCAGCCAGCCTCCCCATCCCAGCAGACACACTGCCCCAACACTTCCCACTCAGGATCTGCCACCAAGTTGGTAGGTGCAAAAGTGCTGGCTCCCGAGGGCTTGTCTTAGGTGCCCCTTGGACTCTGCTCCAGCCCCAGCACAGGCTGCCATGCTCCTGGAAGGAGGTGGCCAGCAACATTCACATGTCCCTGATGGGCTTGCTTCCAGTTGCAGGAGACACAGCTCTGTTAGGGTAGTGCTGCCGATAGGATTTCAGGATGCATCAGGCAGAAAGGGGAGAATAGACTGCTGACACAAGTCGCCCACATGCATGATATTGGTTCATATAAGCCAATTTCAGAAAGAGTTGAAAAAGTTATTACCATTATTTCTACCTTTGCCTGCTCAATCTTGTTGTCCTAGTTACCAAAGCCCTGGTGACTAAGGCAACCAGCCTTGGCAAGTAAGAGGCAGAACACAATGAGATGTAACACAAATATTTCAGACGACTCTGAAATACCAACGCAGAAACAAATAACAGCAATTCTGTGCCCCCAGCATCATCCCCTACCCCTTGGTCTATTACATTTCTTCTCACCCCCATAGGAGTTTGGGAATGGACACTCAGGTATGTTCATGATATACCCAGGAGACACAAGGTGGACTGCAAACCCAACTCAAATGTACAAGAGCTCCCCCTGCACACCCCCTCTTCACACAGTGTGTTGACTGTACAGGCACTAGCATGCACAGTCTTGTGCCCAGACTGAAGATCAGAATTTGTGCTACCATTCAATGAGCAGCTCTTCTCTATCAACGCATGGCCTCTGCAGCATCCAGGCTCCATGTTTATAGCATGCTGGAACATTTCACACAGGCTTTACAAGGCATCTGCATCTGGGAATTGAGTAATATGACACTCCTGTGGTTTCTAAGATAACTAACAGCTCTGCAAGAATTCAAGTCCTGATCACATATTTGTTTCTCTGTTATTTTTATCATACATTTACAATACCCAGAACATATCCAGGCTCAAGGCTGTGTAAAGCCAAGTCAAAAGTTACTTTAAGAGAACTGTGCGGCTTGGGCCATATAAAGGGAACAACTACTGCAGTGACCATGCACCGCAAAATCATCAGACAAGCATGTCCATCTGGCAACAATCTAGTCTCAGAAAAATATCTATATTATAAGAAAGCACCATTTACAGCACACTTCAAACATGCAAAGGGTTGAGATGATCTGGCACAAATAAGATAGCTGAGGTGAACCTTCCTCCTAGACAAAGATTGACCTGCTGCTATTATGTTGAGGCTATTGAATCCTCAGAAGCTGCAGAAAGACTTTGCAATGTCTGTGACCACATTTAGCTCTATCACCTTCATCTGCTAGGTATAATGGGACTAGGTGATCTCCCAAGGTCCCTTCCAACCCTTGACATTCTGTGATTCTGTGAAAATAACCCTGTGCATCCCAGCAGGTGTTACACCCAGCTGATTAGCCAAGGACACTCCATGAGTTCTACATCTTCCAGCCCCCAACATGCATCACTGAGAAGTGAGATGGAAACTAAACAGTCAGGTCCAAACATTTCAGTGCTTCCAGCTTCCCTAAGGCACCAAGAGGACCTGATACTTCTGCTGTTCACAGTCCAGCACCTTCAACTCTAAACTGTTATGATCATGACCCAAGTGCATATTCAGATGCATATAAAGCCCAAAATGTAAGCAACTCTTGCTGTCTTGGAACTCCAAGCAGAATTTCACTAAGCTTAGGTTTTTCTCCACAATTGCTGTTAAACTTCACAGAAACAGGAAGAAACTATGTGCTTTATACTTGAATCAATATTCATAAAGACATCAGTTATGCAGAACCTGTTGGACTGAAAAAAAAAAACTGGAACAGCTTTTACTGAACACTGGATGTTTAGCTTGACCTGAACATTAAGTACACAGTTGTGCTGGGCACCTCACAAGAAACATGAAAACAAGACTATTTTGCTGGGATGGGTGGTCAGATCCTGAAGAGAAGATGAGAAAATTTCAGTCCAGATATGCATATAATGCTCCACGATGCATAATAATAATATGTTTAAAATATGATTTAAAAGAAACAAAAAGAGGCTTTTATCTCGCTCCAACCCTTATATTTCCCTATATTGCAGCTGTGTCTACCATTTAATTAATCAGCTTCTTATCTGTTAGAAAACATCTACATAAAATGGGAAGTTTCATTTTCTCCCTGGTGATTCACATTGTCACGCTCAAAGAGATATCCACCCAAGGCCTTGTGAACATCCTCAAGAGAAGGTGTCAGAGCTTCAGAAGAAAATCTGGGAGTATATGGAGTCAACAGTGCTGCACACTGAACTCACAGGTGTGAAGGGGATGGTTCTGCACAGGCTGCACATTCCAGGGAGGACCTCAGCTAGGAAGCATCAGGTCCTAAATTACCTTGAGAGCTTTAAAAGTTCTGCTTAGCTAAAGGCCCTGTTTGAACTACGCTCCACTCAAACAAACTTCAGAGGAATGAGCTCCCTTGCAGTGAGCACTGTTTTAAGAGCCATGTTTCTGCTTAAGTTACCAATATTTTTTCACCTAAAATGAAAATAGCACAACTTTTCAAGTTACTTCCAAAAAGCTTGATTTAAATTGTGGTTTAGCTCACTCTGACCTAAATGCATTAGGCCTGGGAGACAACAAAACCCTTTAACTATGGCAGGAATAAGCAAGCAAAGGCAGCAGGGAGGTTGCAGAGTCAGCGGCCCAGCTGGGGGAGGGAAGGCAGGCAGGGTGCTGCAGCTCTTTGCTGCTCTCTGGGAAGGTGTTGCCCTCCGCCTCTACCCCTTCAGAGGCTGCTTTGCTTGTCCAGCAGGCAAACTGCCCCAAGGCCCAGCCCTCACTCTCCCTCTCCCAAGCAGGGTAAATAGCAAAGCTAATTGGGAAGCCAGGAACCAGGCTGGGGCTTGAGGGAACCTATGCAGGTTGCCACAGCAACTCTGCAAATCCATGTCACCAGAGACTGCTGTACTCAGAAAATTCAGACAGCAAAGCCCTCCTAGCACCTGGATGACAGCCAGTTATCCTGATTTCTGGCAACAGGATTGCAGGCCTAAGTAAGACCAACCCAGCTCAATCTTATGAATGGAAGATCTCCAAGGGACACCAGAGCAGCTGGAATATCCGGTGCAGGCTCAGCATCCAGCAAAGCTGGGCTATGAAGGTACCATAAGGCAGAATCTTGAACCACCACCATTTGACGGAATGGCACGTTGGAGATCTCTGAAGACTACAAACATCAGTTTCAGAGCAGCATGCATGTTGTGTGCAACACAAACAGCTTGTTCTTTGTTAAAAAGTAGTCTGAGCTGCTTCAGCACAACAGGCAATAAAAACATAAGACTAGACCTACTGGAGTGAGTAGTCTTCAGAACCACTTTATAAGGGCTGACAATAATTCAGAACACAGCAGTCTTCCAGCATTTTCCAAAATCCCAGAAATAAAACTGGGCATTTTCCCTTCTTATTTACATCATCTCTCAAAGCTTGAATTTAAGTACCTGATATTAAACACCTGGCTTAAGCCTCAGTCAGGCAACACTACAATCCCTCTGGCTCACAGTATTAGCAAGAGTTAGTAGGCTTAATGCAGTCGATCCTGTCAGCCCCTCTGACTGCTTGTAACGGCCACGTAGAAAGTACAAATTATTCCAGCAATTCCAGAGATAACCTGAAACACAAGACTCATCTACTACTTGCATTTCTGTCAGCACTGCTTTTGCCTCCCTCTGTGATATCCCAATTCAACAGCAAGTCCAGCCTCACTTTTGGTGATGCTGCAGGATGCAAAAACTCTGCAATTGAACACTTGCAAAACATAATAAACTCCAGACATGCATGCATTTCATTGACAGAGGAAACATAAGATATATGCCTTAACTCTTCTTGCAAGAAAAGAGATTTAATCTAGCAATGTGAATAGCTATGGAATGCAAAGAAAAAATCCAGAAGATACAGGTGACAACCAAGCTCTAGGACAGAGATCAGGCACATGAATATGAAAAGCCCCTTCCTCAGT
This sequence comes from Egretta garzetta, assembly GCF_000687185.1. Classification (NCBI taxonomy): domain Eukaryota; kingdom Metazoa; phylum Chordata; class Aves; order Pelecaniformes; family Ardeidae; genus Egretta; species Egretta garzetta. The sequence continues at coordinate 267,864 of NW_009260136.1, forward strand.
TACAGCCACCTCTGCTTCCAGGTTTGGTAGCTGTGTAAAGCACACAGTGCTTGACCCCAGCGCTCCATGAACAAGCTCTGTGTGCATGCCCTGTGTATGAACCAGCACCCCATCTCCCCAGAGTAATGCTGCTTACTCCTCAAAAGGCAGGCTGAGACAGTGTCCCACAAGCTAGTTTTATTTGAGCATCCTGCACAAAGAAGAGCTGCTCACAGACACTAAAGTGCTGGGTTTCAGACTCAAGGTCAATTTACCCCCTGGGAAAAGAAAGTCTTAAACGAAAGACTCTTCAGTCATAGAACAAAGAACTGTTGGGGTTATTTGTTAGCTGTTTCCGGCAGTTTTTTCTTGATTTTGCACTGCTTTTGATAAAGCTGGTATTTGAGCACTATTGATACTCTGTGCAGCACACACCTCTGACTGAGAGCTGCGCTCCTGATTGAATTGTCTCTAGCATAAGATTTCAAAGCCCTGCGAATATGCCTGCCAATCACTTGCTGAATGAGGTTTTCTTGCATACCCAGGTACACCATGGCAATTCGGGCTTAAAACACACCTGTGCCCAGGAAATTCTGTAACAGCTTCAGACATAACAAGAAAGGATGAGTTCTTACACATGCACACACTACTGCAATCTCCTTGGGAATCCCTGTGCTTCAGTGCAACTCTGCTATGCTGCAGTGCTTTTGGAAGAGCCTTTCTTCCAGTTAGAGACATATTTTCATCTCTGCAGAGAATTTTCTTCAAGTAGTCACCTGGAGAAGGTGCTGGGGAAGAGGACACTTGATAACATACCCATTAGAACTGGTGCTTAGCGAGAAATACCTTACTCTACCCAGTTATCCTACAAATCACTGTTAATTGAAGCTAGCACAAAACAAAATGTAAAGAGGAATACTTATCCACATTAATCAAAGGAATAAAAAGACATTTGTGGAGAAATAAAAAGGAGGGTTTAATCTGGTTACACTAGGACTCAATCAGGAAGATCTTTTCCCTGTACAACTGCCTCCGCCCTGTCCCCCCGCAGACAGACCAGCATGGCTTCATTTTGTGGACCTCATGCTGCAGGTTGTGCCCATTAGAGAGCACGCAACAGGTAGCATCTAGCAGATAGATATCTGGGGTAACGTGTTACTACCCATAGCCAGCTTCCCCCATGATACCTCCAGGGGTCCAGATGGTTCATTTCCAGGCTCATTTTCAGGCCCTTGTAAGAGATGTTCACAGAAATCAAGTACCATCCCAGTTCTTTGGGAACACTGACATCCCTTTCAGAGGGTACAGGCAGAGAAGCTGGTGAACCAAGCAAGCAGCCCCCCCCACCAGAATCCAATGCCTTCTTCTCTACGCCATGTGATTCCTCACCACCACCGTGTGTTTGAGCACATGATGAACTGACTCAACCTGCTAATTCAGCAAAGAATAAACCTAAAAAATAGTGAGTTGTTTCCTTCAAAGCCAGGGATGGCTTGCCACATAGTCAGGCATGTGCTGGAACTAGTGCCAGAGAAGGGGTGCCAGTCCTAAGTTGCAAGGCTGGGACTGCCAATTCATGCCATACAAGGTGTCATGCCAAATGTCGGTACAGTGGATTTGGAATTCAGCCTGAGAAAGGAATAAAGGTCTCCCACCTTCTTTTGAAAAAACCCAATGCATGAGTCACTCACAGGAAGCACTTTTAATGGCAGCTACACATATCACCCAGCAGAAAGGCATGCAATTCAGTGATGCTTCCAGTTAAGGTGAGACAACAGCAATGAGCCACTTCGGGGTGCCTCTCACCTTTCTCTTCCTCAGCATACCATAGTGCTAACACAGCTTCATCAAGACAGTATTGTTGGCTTTATTTGAGTACTTTTATTTCACTGTCCTGTGCTGAGTCCTGCAATCTACTACACAGATTTCTATTGACAGCGCTGGCTGTGCTGTGATGAGAGCTCACACAATAGTTTTGGATCCCGCGTCCCAGCTACTTCCATTGCAGAAGATGAGAGATGCCAAACACCCATTCAGTGATTCAGTGTCAGGATGTAACATGTCACCTCCTAAGGCTCAGCATGTAGGACTTCCCATTGGATTTTTTTCCAATTTCTATAAGATTAGGAGGGACATTAGTATTAAAGCTCTGTCTGGCCTGACCTCCTGTAGAGCATACACAAACATCACATTTGTTCAGGCAAACAGAAAATGGCAACACACCAAAAATAGTCCATTGTTTATCAGTGAGTAACAAAATAATTTAGGCTGGTGTCAAGCCATCTCTGAAATTTATTGCCCTTTTTGTAAGGTATGTCAAGAGAATAAAAGGCTATACAGCTGAAAAAATGCCTGCCCATCAGGTATTGGACGCAACTCCTTTCAACAGGCGGATAAAGCAGCAGCCTGATTCAAGGAGTAACTCCTCTGGCAACACAGTGTCCGATATTCATTCACAGGAGCTGAATTTAACATTTACAAAGTTGAAACTCAATAACTTCAAAGTCATTGTTGCATTAAACAGCACCAAAATCGTTACACTTAGAAACAAAGTTACAGCTTTTTGACGAACTCTGAAGCAGAAAGCTTCCCTTCCCCACCGTACTCTCTTGGCCTGCAAGTCTCAGACACATAGCCAGGGAACTACAAGGTGTTCTTTAGAAATGCAGACAATTACCATTATCTATCCTCATAACCTCACAGCAGGGCACAATCTCAAGAACCCAGAGTGCAGCACACCATGACCTGTCTGTTCTGCTGCATCTCAAGCAGACAGCAGAGCTTAACTGCACACAAGCATCTGCACAAGCTGCCCACAGCCAGTTCCCATGTCAAGTGCTCAGCTGGTTGGTCATGTGGTGGGCTTTACCATTCCTTACCTTCTCCTCCAGGGCATGGACTTCACCACTGTGTTATCTGAACCCACAGACTTAATACTGCATTACCTGCTAAAAGTTCGGAAGCACCCATTTCCAGTTAAGGTTCAAGACTTTTAGGTTGCCCAATATGGAATCAGTAGTTGGACTCAACGATCCTCATGGATGCTTTCCAACTCAGAAGATTCTATAATATCTGAACTGTAAATCCCTCTTCTATCTTAACACACTCCCCTAACACCTGAAGCATGTGGACCAACAACCCTACAAAGGGCATCAGAACAGCTGTAGGATTTGCTTCACACCATGGTCAGCCAAACTTTCAGGCAAATTCCAGAAAGGCTGCGGACAGCTTTTCTTTTCTCTGTATGCCCAGGAAGAAGCAACTGAGAGGAAATGGTGGGACTCTGATTGAGAAAAGCTTGATTTTTTCTTTTCTAAGAAATAACATTTGTAATTACACAGCCTCCTGCTTTGTCTAAAAGCAGAGCAACCAATGGGAGACCAATATTTCCAGTAGATAGTTCACATATATGCCCCACAGATACTTCACAGCATGCCCCTTCCCATCTCTTCTGGAAAAGAGGAGGGAGGGCAGGCTTTCAAGTCCACTGAAAGAGGAGGCTTCTCAACAGAAAGGACTAAAAGGCAAGGAGTGTTCATCCCTAGCAGCACCACTTCCTTGGGAAGTTGTTATTTCTTCCCTCACCCACTGAGTGGCAAACTTACTTATAAAAGATTGGAAAGCAGGCAGATTGTCTCTTCTCTACCAAAAACATGCTGACTAATCCCACACAGGTCCATACAAGATGAAAGTCAGCTACCACGTATGAAGAAACCAAAAACATAGTATCCTTCCAGCAGCCATGTTTCAGAGAAGATTTTCATCAAACCCTCTTTTTGCCTTCCGCAGAGTTGCTGCTAGCTCTAGAGAGTCCCACCAGGCAATGCTCTTCTATGAAGGGGCAGCTTCTCAGCATCCTTGCCACATTACTCCATTTTCCTTTGGGTTGGTGAGAAAAGTAACTCAGAAGAGAGAAAACAACTCCTACCAGCTTATACCCTGCTAGCCATGTCAGCTGCTGGGGGTTAGTGCTGGATTTGCACTCAAATTCGTACTAACCAGTCACCCCAGAAACCCCTTTCAGGCAGGCTTTTCCATCTGCACTCCCAGGGTACAACAGTGTATTTCACACACTGCAGTCATACTACCTTATGCTTGCTGTAATTCTCATGCGTTACTAAACTACTCACACTACAGGTGATTTAGCAAGGCAGTAAGACACTGGAAGTCTGCCAACAGTCACTGAGAAACAGCTTGAAATGCATCCCAAAGGACAGAGGAAAAGTCTCAACCACACACCTCATAGCTCAGCTTTCTCAGATCTGTAATAAGGTAGGTGCCTGAAGAACAACCTAACACTCAACACATTTGTTACGCTCTGGAGCTGTGGCCTCAGGAGCTGTCTGCAGTCAGGAGCAGGATCTTACATCCAGTTTTGTAACTGGATGTAGTCCAGTAATTCACAGCATAAAGACAGATCTGATTCTAAAACATATGCGTTAGGAGCATCTCATCCATTTCATATAGAAGCTGCAGCCACCAAGAAACACACAGCTTTGTCTTGATTGAAAATTCCCTGTTTTATCAGACACCTTCCTTCATAGCAAAATCGGCATACACCTTCTAAATCAGATCTTTACTCTCAAGGAAAGGAAAGCTGCTAGCCTTGATATTCAAAGGATGACATTCCCTAAAAGCATAACTTCAGCAAGCAAAGTAAAAAGAAACCAAACCCTGCCCTAAGAATCACAAAGCTTTACAGGAAACCTCCTACTATCAATGCAACAGAAAGCACATGCCAAATTTTGTGAGGGTGGGGAATAAAGATGGACAAGAAAGAAATATCCCTGTGGGTCCCCGGCAACTCTAAACACTTTTGTTCTCTGGTGTGCCCACATGGAAGAGCAAGATTTTTTCCTAGTCCCTAATGTCTCAAGGCCTTCCATTAGAGAAGAGAAAAAGAAAAATCGTATTTAGGAGGTACTTGTGGACCTGCATACATACTGTAGGAGAGCTTATGAGGTTCACTCCCAAAAGCGCAGCAGGTGTACATCAGAGGAAAGGAATCATTCAGCTTAGGTGAATTTGCTCTAAGTTTGTCCTCCATCAATGCAATTTAATGTTAGTGAAAGAGCACAAGCAATAAATCCTTGTCTTTTGGTCTGTAAATCTTAAGACAGCATGTCAAAACCAAAGCCGGGAGATCTAAGATTGGCAATGGCTGCACATTCACAGCTTTAAGTGCAACACAGTGCATCATTGAAAAGCTGTTTGAATCAGTCATAGACAACCTCTTACAAATCCCCAAGCCTGAAAATGTCTCTGCTACCCTGTTTCACTGGTCTGGTCATTTTACTACCAGGTCACTAGCAGTTACCATCTGTCATTAGCAAACCTACTGAACAAACAGTTTGTCAGGAGCTGCTTCTCCTTCCAAACATTGCAGGCTGTCCATGCATGAAAACAAGGTCACTGGACATAAAACAGACTCCTTCCCTCAACACCCCTTTTATCTAATCCTAAACATTAAGGCTTAATCCTTCAAAATACTTGTATCATAGCTGAAATATAGGAAATCTCAAGGTAGTGCAAAACCTGAAAATATAAAGGGAAAAAAATTAGCAAGTGCAAGGCACGGCTGGCTCTCACCTGTCCTTTATATAATCTGCATGTTGTAGGAAACAGAAAAGCTGGAGAACTGTGGGAACCAGAAAGATCCTAAGCAAACACTGTGTTTGCACACAAGCAAAGGCTTGTGTTCCTACTGTGCTTTAGTGATACAGTTGCAAAATGGCTTCGGGTTCAACAGGACAGAAGAACACAAACTCTCCTCCATTTTTGTCCCCTCTCCCTAGACCTGCACCAGAGATGTGGCCAGCACCAGCTAGCGACTCCTTTGCTTTAAATTGATTTATTGCTTTTCTAAAAGGCTGAGCACCTCTGTCCCAGGAGAAGGAGGATGACAGGCAGAGCACAGTGCAGTTGTGATGTCCAGGACAAGCACACTGGTAGTGCCAAGTATGCTGCACTGATGTGTGTTTCAAAGGTAGCATTTCAAATACTCTCCATCACCACCTCTCATCACCAGGTATCATTCAGAAGCAGCAACTGCCACTTGCAACCCCACAAGCATCCTACAGGTATGGAAGTGAGCATGCAGAGCTGGTACTCTGAAAAGAGTCCACAGGTACAGGAAGAAGCAGGAAGGACTAACAGTCATGTCACCACAGCTCAAATTCAAAGTGCATGCATCTCCGAAGTGTCCTTGATAAGGATGATAACTTGTCACTGAGATCCATTTTTGTCTTTCAGGTGGGCATCCCCCGGTGGGGGTGTATGCATGTTTCAGTTACCTGCCCAAAGAGCAACAGATGCTCTACAGAACATACACCACATATTTTGTGGGAAGAAAAGATTTGCTACTGCAAAATAAGGGAAGAACAACTTGTTCAAAAGTCTCTTTTCAGGCAGTCTGAGTCTCTCATTCCCAGAAAGAAGCAAGTTATTTCCCCTTCAGTGGCTTCATTTCCCATAGTTAGTCAAAAAACAGGTGCCAGGACACTCAAAAGGTACTTCTAGAAATCCTCACATTGTCACCAACCTATTTTTTTCTTTTTTTTTTTTTTAAAGAAGATTCCTTTTATTAGCATTTGTTGCTTTACCTGCTGCTTCTGCTTCTGAGAAAGTCCCTCATCTTGCTCTCTGCCCTACTGCTTAGACAGAGAAACCGTATCAGATATGAATTCACCCACACTGTTGACAACTCAGGAATCCTTCTAGAAGGCTGTCAGCAGCAAATGTTTGTTCTGGATAACAGGAATTGAATTCTGAAGCCTCACATGCTTTACTTATACCATCAAATATAACTAGTGCAGGCAAAACAACGCATAACTCTACACTTCCTTTTCATAACCTCTTTCAGGGTGCTGTGCTGTCAGGAAGATGCTCTGTAGAACTGTCTCCATCCGGACAGCTGAGGCTGTAACTGCCCTGGAAGAGATCTACATCAAACACTTCTAACCTCAACAGAAAGTTTGTTTGGCTTGAAATCACATTTTCTCTGAAGACAGAGACCATGGAGCTTCTCTCACAGAAGCTACCCTGGATTTTAAACCTTGATCTACTTAGCTTTGCCTTCTTCCCAAAGAGAGTTCTGACATCCTGCACATCTCACAACCAGCTCCCCTTGAAAAGTCATTTACTCTCAGAGTATTAAAAAAAAAAATAGGTTGTAATTAAGTAGAGTTATTAATCTTCTGTCACTTGGGACCTGAAAGCTATTCATATTCATGTCAACAGGAGTGTTTGCCACTACAGTCAGGACCAGACACAACTCATCATTTTTCAGAAGAGAATATAAGATCTTCCGGGGACTAATAACTAACTGCTCTGCCTTTTGTTCACAGCAGCACTTAACTGGGATGTTGACCACTTCTCCTGTCCCATCACCAACCATTTTTGCTTTTCTGCATCTCACCCAAAGAACACCGTTCCCCTGGCACAGGCACAAGCTACCACAGTCTACAGCCCAGTTTCTTGGACATCTCACGGCTCTGCTAGCTACTCAGAGGAGAAATAGTCATGGCCACAGTGGTAGAAGTGGTCTTTGGAACATGCTTTTCAAGATTCCTCTTCTCAAGAGGGAGTAACTATCATGATCTGCTACAAGCGTCAAAATTCCCCCAAAAGACACTTAGATCTATGGAGGAAGCATCCAGGTCACTTAAAAAGAGAGGCTGGAGAACCCAGTGGCAGCCAGGCCACTTACCTGGACAGACAGACAAGACTCAAATTTTGGGGCCAACTGTTCTCACATTCCTTGGACAAGCTCCAAGTGGTCAGCGTGAAGCCTCATCACAGTTTCTTCAGATAGTGGTCAAGACACAGAGAGGTTTGGTGATTTCCTTCCATAGACACCACATCCCTGCCTGTAAGGGCAATGAAAACAAGACTTCTCTGTTCTAATTGGGGTCTAACAGTGTCAGGATTAAAGGATGGCAGTAACTGGATTGCGTACTGTAGTCACAAACAATAATAGGGTTAAGAGATTTCCTTTCCCTCCTCTTGGCTATGTTCTGAGTAGGCATAAGTTATAAGGCAGGGCGTGGCTGTTAAACCTTTCCTCCTTCAGTTGCTTAAGAGTGGTGTTTAGGGTTGGAAATTTTGCCTCTTACTCAGGGCTGACACTGCTCACCTCACTGGCTTAAAGGCGCATTTACCTACATATGTAGGGAACAAGTGCACCTTGCTGCACAAACTATGAATGAAACGGGCTCCTTGAAACCATTCTCCCATCACTCTGCACCCTTTCACATTAAGTACCCACACAGATGCATCACTGGAAAGATCACCGCTCAAATTTTGCTTAAAGTACTCCTGCTAGTCATGAAACAGCTTAGCCTGAAAATGCACCATTCTCTCCCACCCCCTTTCCTGCACAGCTCTTTGCAGGCTGTCTTCTCTCCTTCTTTTCCCCTCCCAACTCTCAATATCACCCCACTGGAAAAAAAGAGCAAATCTTGAGGATGGTTGAGAATTACCTCTGCAATGCACCCAGGCACAACAGCCTGCAAACAGGGGGTTGGAAGAGAGCCAAATTCTCCATTACAGGGGATCTAATGGGACCTCCAACTTCCCCTCTAACCACTGATTTCTATGAAACATGGTTCTTTCAGGCAATTGCCCTTGACAAGCCAGGACAAAATTAGACAAATAGATCAGAAGTTGAGAGAGCTGGACACTTAGTAGTTTCCTGTGTAAGGCTACAACTTATTTGCTGTGTTATTTACAATACCCAAACATTTGGGAAGGGGGAAAAAAAAATGAAAATTAATTGAGGACAAACCATACCAAACAACTGCTGACCCATCACGTGCACAGGAGAGTTGCAGTGCTATAACCACATTCCCCAGGCTCTGCTACAGCAAGACTTCACTGCTTTTACAGAAGGAAACAATTTAGAGTTAAGATCTGGTTCCAGGCAGAGAGGCAAGATTTAATCCGTCTCTGCCACTTTCTGACTGTTGGATGAATCACTTCACCTCTGCTTCCCCCTCACCCATGTCTATCCAAACGATGGAGTAAAACCCCCACAGAACAGGCAGCATTTCTTTATAGCACATCATGCAGCACCTAGCACAACAGGACATGAGACTCTGCCATAGCCTCCTGGCGCCTACTGTCATACAAGCTGATTTCCAGATAATAAGCACATTGTCAAGAAGCATCTCCTGAGGAAGCATTAGGATGTGCCCAGACAGCCTGTCCCAGCATGCACAGCATGTTACTCAGTCACACAGCCATTAGCCTCTCTCATGCTCCACTGCAATCTATGCAGATATTAATTACCCCTACCAGGAGCAACATCTTTCCTCAGCACAAAGAGCCCTTAAAACCTCAGCAGAAAGTCTAAAAATTCCCTACTGATTTCCACATATTGCTCCCCAAACCATCCTCCAAGGTCCACCAGTTCCCATGGTTCACTGAACCTGTTCAGGGGATTCCCAGCTGGCAGCATATAGATTAGACAGCAAGGAAAACTCTACTGGTGATCTGGTTCTCAGATGGTTTCTCTCCAGTTGCCCCTTTCTGAGTATCCTCAGGCTTCCAAACCCAGCTCTCCAGTCTGTGGAAGCCAGGGGAGAATCCTCAGCCATTTTCTCTAGCTTCAGCTTTGTCTTTTGAGCTCAGAGTAATACACCAGAGTGTGTGGACAGCCTTGTAAGGGTCTATTTTTCCCAAGAAGGACAGATTTCTTTCTTTGTGAGTACTGGCACCATGTTGCAGGACATTGCCTTTGGGAGCAACCCTGCCACACCTCAAGATCACTTCTGCTTTACAATACAGCAACACTGCAGCACGGAAACAAGCAGCTGGGAACAAAGTGGGGAGAACAGGAACGTGAGTCATAGCTATGGCTTCAGGCAAGGAAAGGGTTATTTGAACTAGAAGGAGAGCAAGCAACTTCAGATCCTGGATCTGAATCTAAGCCTCATTTCAGTGTCCAAACCACAAGGTCATCCTTCTGCTCTATTTTCAAACAAGTTACTGGTTTAACAAAAAGCATGTGACCAAATTCATTGCTGCTGCATAATAGCCTCCCTAGAAACATTAGAAAGAGCTTACTAAACAATTCACAGGTCAGTGGGAAGGCTGCATGCTGCAGCAAACTTTTAAAGATTATTTTTTACAGGCAACAGAAAGGGTACATTACTTGGGAAACATCACATCTTTAACTGGTCATTGCTTTACTTAAGATCACTGTGTTTGAACTTCCAGCTGTTCACTTGGGGTCTGCCCAAAAGCAATCTCAAGGCAGAAAGAAAAAAAGTGGAAGTCAGCAGCAGCACATGGATCTTCTCTCATTTTATCCATGCTGAAATTAGGCATCAGCATTAGTATGGCTACTGTCACAGAACTTTTTTCACAAATCTAACAGATTTTGAACTCTTCTGTCTACATATGCAGCAGAATTGCTCTACCAGCTGTCCCCAAATCCAAGGCTGCTTTAACAAAAGATGCTTGCTCTGCCAGCATAGCTGAGAGTAGCAGTCAGTGGTATGGCAAGGTGCAAATGCACCACACCTCCACGGAGCCACAGCACTAGCAGTCTGACACGATACCTGTTGCTAAACAGCTCACTCACTGTGTCTCCAGGCTAAAATATAATGTGTTAATGAATTCACCACCACAAAGCAGGGAACGATTACAAAAACACCACTTGCAGCCTTGTCTACAGGAGGAAAAGGGCAAGTGCTTAAGACACAGTGACAAGTACCTTTCAACCAAGTTTGAAAGTGCTAATGGGGATGCAGGACAGGCTACACTGTAACACTCATCACCTGTAGAGCTTGCTGGGGTACACCTCCAAGTCCGATGGAGATGATGCAGCCAAGCTCGGAAAAGCAGTGAAATGAGGTCAAGGTTAGTTCACTGATCCACACCAAGTTCCTCCAGTTCTCTGCTGCAGGCACTTGTTCAAGTGCCAATAGACACCTGTCTGGCAAACCCTGCTCCAGTGACTTAAAACACAGGGCATCCTCCATCATCCTAACTGTCCTGGTAAAGATCTCCATGCACGCTGACAAAAAGGGAACATGTGCAATACAGCAGCTTCTGTAACGCATAGTCTAACCACTTTCCTACTAATGATGAACACAGAGCTAAGGTTTCATTACAGCTTGCTTCTTCTGAAGTAGCAAATCCACCAAACATCCCATCTGTTTCCTTTGCTCTTGTCTTGAGCTGGCAAGCACCTTAGAACTGACTACCTGCAGGCTCAGGAACAGGGTGCCATGGTAAGATATGCCTGGAAAGAGAGCACAGGGAGGGACTAAAGTGATATAACAGCAGTGATACAGGCCAATGGAAGAGACAGTGTCAAACCAGCATGTGCATCCATTTTTGAGGCTTCTTCTTAACTGTAAGAAAAAAATTCTACATAAAAAAAAAGTTTAATTCTAAAGAGTTGCACAGTTAAGATTCCTCACTCAAAAGAATGATTCTCACCAAAACTGGTAAATTTGTGCATAGGCTTTTCATCCACTTGCAACACAAGCTGTTACCAGAGCCTGTACAATGCAGTACTCTGCTTAGATCCTTGTGGGTGGAGCAGGTCCCCAAAACAGGGGCGACTTGTCCATGCTTCCACAAATCAGTATTGCAACAGATAAAGTTATCCCCAAATAAGCATGAACATTCATCAATACACAGGTGAGATGAACAAAGTGTAAATGCAGAGTACTGGGAATGTTGTCCTTTTGTCTGACTGGAGATTAAGGAACATAGTAGGCAGAGAAAAAGCTTGAAAAGTCAAGGGACTTGACAAACATCAAGGAAAAAATGAGTAAATTATTCATATATCCCGTATGCTGTGAAATCCAAATGGACATCCTGAGCCTGTTTCTGACAAAGTTGCACAAAAGAAAGGAAGGAATACTTGGAGCAAGCAGCCTCAAGCATAAGGTATGAGAGGACTGAAACACATGTCAGTTTATGGGACTGTATTTCAGGGATGCACATACAAGAAAATTCAGAAAGTCTAACAAAAGAAAAAAGCTGATATTCATTAACTGTGAAAAAAACTAAAAGCCATTAAAAAACAACCCAAGCACATCAAGAACATAGTCCAGCTGAAAAATACATGCCATACAAGAACAAGACGTGGCTATTGCAGCTTCACAAGGAATAGTCTCTAAATTCTGAGGAAAAAAACAAACTACTTTGAAAAGAGAAAAATTAAGATTCAGAACTAAAGATTACTCGATTACAGGTGTGCAAGGCAAGACAGAAGCAAGGAAAAAAAAAAGTGAGAACAGTGCCAAAATTATCAGCAGGCGTGTGCAGGGCTGCTGAGGCAAAGGAGCAATGAGAAGAAAGTGGATATATTGATAAGGTAGAAAATAAATGGACTACTAGAAGACAGCTAGGATAGAAGGAACACAGGGGAAAATGCAGAACAAATACAAGGGAGCTCTTCTAAAAGTATATAAATAATGTAAATCTAAAAAAACCCTGATCTAAATAATAAGGATTCAGAGACACTACTTGAACTGTTACTGAAAATCAGACAGCAGAAGAATCAATGAGAGGCTTTGAATGAACATGATCTTCTCCCCTGGTAGAGAAAAGGCATTAAAGGACAGGAAAAGAGTAGCAGAACCCTTTACAAGGGAGTTACTCTTATTCTAACCCTGCTACTGTTGTAACAGCACAACAGCTAATTGTTAGTGTTTTTCAGTTTTGAAAAATGGAACCAAAGACATGAGTTCTACCATCATCCGAAACTGCCCTTATTGATGAGAATTTAGTTATCATATGCACAGAAAAACAGTTAAAAATACACAGCTGGGCATGGAACCTGCACATTTTTTGTCCAGGAGATGGTCCCACATGCACTGGCTTTGGATCTCATTCTACTTAAGGTATGCTTGCACTGAAGAATAAGAAGCATGATAAGAAGGATTTACAGTGGAAGTGTAAAAATCAGCATGAGTAGGAAAATAAGAAAAACTAGAATAGCAGCCAAAATACAATAGGACTTTTTATTTACTAAACAGAATCCCTCACTGAGACAGGAGAAACAGAAAGAGAATGAGAGATGACAGTGGGCAGTAAGTTATAACAGAGATGGCACTGCAACAGGCCTGCAGAAAAAGCCAGTGTAATTCCGGGCTGTGTGCATAGGGGCTGAATCACACTGCAGAGCAGGGAGTGGTCTCTGTAACCACAGTTTCAATGTGTTAAGGTACCTGAAATACTGCCTCTTTCCTTCTGGTCCACTGCAATGAGTATACTAAGTATCCAAACAAAGCCTCATTTATCTAAGAGACTTCTAACAAGAGCAATACCACTTAAGCTGTCTACTTCCCCGGAGGCAGAGACAGGTTCCTGCTGCCACATCCCACACAGAGGAGTAAGACACTCTCACTTCTTGTTTCCCAAAACAGTATCCACCAGCTCTGATGTAGTTTAAAAAAAAAAAAAAAAAACAAAAACCAACAACAAACAAAACAAAACAGAAGCACAGCTTCCTCATCAGCTGGGATGCTGAAAGCTGGGACCAGACAAGGACACAAGGTATTCGGAAAATAGCCTTGCCCCGATGCTCATCTGGCATGCTATAAAATACACCTCTGGCTCTTTTTGGAAATAACCTCTTCTGAAGTTGACTGGAGACACGTGTTCAGTCTAGAATCATTCCACATTGCAAACAATTACACAAAAGCATCAGCACAGATTTCATCAAAGAATGGTTCTGCTACGGGAACCCCATAAGGTACTGGTGCTCTAGCAATTTACTCTTTTGACAGGGTGAAGGTCAGGGGATCTCCATCCAGAGGAGGGTGCACTACACACATACTACATGGCTGTTAGTAATCAATTATAAGTAACTGAATACAACAGAGGGAGAGGAATGAGCACTCATAGAGTACTAGCACAATAAGAACAATACAACATTTTTGATAAGCCATCAGACAACTGAGCTAACACAGCCTAGCTAATGAATGAAATGCTGGAGAGCAAGGCTAGGAAGCAGCATGGCAGGTACTTCAAATAAAATTAAGCCTTCAGGAAAGTCACTATTAATATTCTGAAAGGAGCACACCCCCCATCAATCACACTGGCAGCTGACACTTGTCCCGAGTTTCACTAATGAGCAGAAAGAAGGAATAACAGACATCAACTCAATTATCATACACTCAGAAGGGAAACATAACACTGCCAGAGGAGAAATCCCAAACGTGCTCCTCTGTGACAGACAAGCCACAGAGAGCGACAGATAGTGGACAACACGACATATTATGTTGCAGGATTGTAGCCAAACCCACAATATTAAGAATAATAAGCAATCCGATGGCTGTTTAGAACATTTTGGTTTTGATATAGGACTAAAAGGAAATCACAATTCAAACACAGCAAATATCACCAGTTATAAGAGACTGTTTCCTCAAAAGAAACTGTGGCCTCTCCCAAGCACTCCCTGTCTGGAGCTACTTCAGTTCGTCACGGCATCGTAGTATCTTTTGAGGGAACAATCTGGAATCATTTAACATTCCCAGAGATGCAACTCTGCAGCTTACCCAAACAGAGCAGATTTTGCTGAGTTTGGAAGTTTACCATGCAAATGCCTGATTTACCCAGGAAACCACTCAAGAACTTCTCAGGCAGATAAATACATGTTATTCCAGCTGGAATAAGTGTTTCTTAAAGGAACACCCAGTTCAGAGGCTCTTCATCACCAAAGCAGCTTCAGAAAAGGAAACTCCTAGGGACTGTAGAAAAGACACGCAATATTTCTTGCAGAGAGCAAACAGACCCCTGAGTCCACAGCTGACAGAGCGGCCCGTGTCACAGGGCTGCGAGATGCTGCCAACCCAGTTGAACGCAGCTGTGCCAGAGGAGAGCACGTTCCTCCATACTGTACGACACGCACTGCTCACTGCAAGGCATTCTGGACCTCAGACAAAGGAAAGCCTGCAACCAGCTGCACAAATGAAGTCTTACCCTGTGCTCCATGAGGTGTCAGGTAATAGATACTGCCTGCCCAGACAGGACAACAGGGTTGCAGAGATGAGAACATTCACCTCATGGCACTTCAAAGGATCACCCTAGCTGGCACTTACAGGATATTTCCAGTTGTACTTGCAATAACTGCTCTCCTTCCAAGAAGACATTCATTAGGCTGTAACTCTCCAAAACACACATTTGGAAGTTTTAATGACAGAGAATTCAGAGCACCTTCTGAAATATAATGTCCTGAAGGTGCACATACACAGTCTCACACAGTGAGCCCAAACCATTTCCCTAAGTCAATGCTTTTCTATCACAAGCAGGAGATACTGCGTTCAAGCACACTGTGTGGGTGGCAGCAAGACTTGGAATGTTTTTGAGCTCATGCACTGTACCAAGATACAAGGTACTATGGATGAAATGCAGTGTATTTGAATCCTTGCAGCGCCATTCACAGCATAATTTGAACAGATATAATCTGCCTTTGCAATCTGAGCTCAACAGTACAACTTGTATCTCTCACCGCTAACTAGAAACGTGATGACTTATCACTTAAACAACCTCCACATAACACTGAACACAGTCATACTAGCGACCTGTTCAGTGCACTGGGGATTATACTTCACAGTGCTTGTTTTTACTGGCCCAGACTGCCTCTCTGAAATCCTGAAGGCCTGGACACAACCTCTCAAGTGTCCTGCATTAACAGCCAAACACAGAGCAACCCCATAGAGGTTTGATCTAGCCTGGTCCTGCTCCTGCAGCAGCCAGAGCTCCATTTTCAGAAAATGAAACACCTAAGAAGGAGCACAGGGACAGCAAAGACTTATGATACAGAGTCTAGAAAAAGAAAGCATGTTCTATAGCATTGAAATCTGTATAAAGTTCTCCTTTCCCTAGATATGCATAGGTCTGATAGAATTGAGACTACATATGCATAAGAGACAGAGACGCCCAAGGGAGAAGGATTATTGCCCTCTAATGGATATTATTTTGCCTCCACTACCACTCCCAAAGCACAATAAGACCAGAGGCCACCTGTGCTGGGCACTGGGACAGTACAGCAGAGTTTCTACCTTGAAGAACATAATGTCAAGACTAAAACGTTATACAACAGATCAGTACAGGAAGAACACAGGCAAGCAATAAGTAAGCACAGGGCACAGATACACCATTAACCCAGCTCAGATTTGGGGCTTGATCTCCCTTCAGTTTCAGTGAACACAAATACCTGCCTGATAGGTACCCACCTGTAACCCGCTCACTCAGGAAAGCCTGGTCTAGCTGAAGACTAGAAGACACAGAAGCACCAGCCTCACACTGGTCACAGTGGCCTGACAGAACTTCTCCAGACACCTGCTGACTCTACAGGCATAACAGCACACCATGTTAGAGCCGTGGCCTCTGAGGGAAGAATCAGTTTCCATCAGCTTCTTCCCATCCTAACAAATATTGCATCTGAAGACATTCCAGAAATTAAATTTCCAGTGAAGTTTATAGAAGTTTCCTCCAAGTTGGTGTGTGACATGGCTGCCCCCCATAGCTATTAGCACACAAAGAAGCTTGTGCATTAGAACAGGCATCTACACAATGCTAATGGAAACTGTCCTTGTGAAAAGGCATAGGATTCATTGGGCCAAAGAGCAGTTTTTCAAACAACTTTCAAACTGATAACACACCATTTCTGCTCACCCACTGGCATCCCACCACCCACGTAACACACTTCTAAACTTGGTCTCACTCTACCCAGTCATTCTGTCTTTGGTTTGGCCAAAGCAGTTCCTCCTCTCCTTCTCTTGCAGCATTTCTACTTGTGAAGACTATGTACATACACATGCTTCACCATCGCTAAGTTCTGTGCTCTGTATCTGCAACTTCTATCCTTTCTGCAGGAAGTCAACCTGGTAATTCTGTCCTGCTCTCCAAATTCCACCTTGGGAGTAACTTACCCACAAATAAACAATATCTCAAGTCACTTTAAAGCTATGAAATGATCACTGCTTCCTGCTCCACACAACATCTTCAGCATGTGTCATCTAAAGATGCACTGGCTTTTCACAGACACATGTTGCAAACTCCTTCCCATTTGCTGCCTTCTCAGCCCAGGACCTCCCTGGACACGGCAATCACACAGGTTTTCTCTACTAGCTTGGAGTATTTCAGAACATTTCTACTCCGACCCATCTAGCCACTCAATCACTAAGTTTCTCCCTACAAACTCATCAACCTTCTGAAGCCTTTTCACAAAGGATGGTGTTCTCCTGCCCTACAGGAACAATTATTTTTCCCCTCTTCAATTTTATGCCTCTAGTTTTTGTGCAGCACTTGAATATATCACTCGCAGATAACATACCATAGCCCAGAGATACATGGATCCAGAGTGACTTCCTGAATCTGCCCCTTAACTCTCATGAGAAGACCTCCTGATCAATGTCTGATGAGTGAGCCAAAAAGACACCTAGCTCATTAACCCATCCAGCACCTCCAAGACAGGTCATCACTTTTTTCCCATAAGTACATCTAGCCTGGACATACCCTTAACTATACAGCCAGCAACAACATTTACACCATTCAGCTTGTCTTCCAGCTCCACCAGAGACACAATTGTGAGTTCAGCTGGCAGCACAGTGAATCCTTTTTGTTGTTACCTACAGTCTGGAGTGCAGGTGACACAGGTAACCCCATGGGCCCATGGATGCCAGGTGGCCACGATCTGGCTTCAGGGGACTGGCTGTAAAGCCATCATTCACTTCAGGGGCAAAGAAGCAGCTTTCAGAAGCAGGATGGCCACCATGATATACTCCACTGAGATCTTCCACGGCCATCACGGCAGACACTAGC
>NW_009260136.1:286710-292425 GCF_000687185.1 Egretta garzetta
GTCGGGGTGTCTCCGAGGGTCGGTTCAGAGCCCGGCGGTGGAGGAGCTGCGCCGGGGGTGGTGGGTGAGAGGGTGTCCTGGAGAGGCCCTTGCCAGAGCCCTCGGGGCGGTTATGAGCTTTCCGCTGTTGTGCGGAGGGGGTGTCAGGGCCTCATGGGGACAGTTGAAGGGGTCATTGGGAGCAGGTGAGCAGCACGGCAGGTCAGCGGGTGGACATGAGGAGGAAACAACCTTCAGAGTGCTGGAATAGGGAAAATAAAGCCCAGTGGCCTGGTGGGTTGAAGCTAAAAGCAAGACTAGCCTTGCAAAAGGAGGCTGAGAACAAAAATGGACTCTCATCAAAACCCCTGGGAACAGGGACCCATCAGAGAATCCGTAGGGCCTGTACGGTGTGCAGGGGCAGGGCTTAAGGCGAGCCTGTGGCACAGTAGCTGAACAAATGCATTGCTGTGGTGCTGTTCTAGCAGAAAGCAGGAAGGATCCGCTAATGGACCTCACATTCAGCAGGGCCTTAGCAGAGGATCTCTCTGAAATGGCACTGCCCCTGGAAAACTGACAAATCCTCAGAGCAGGGTGATGCTGGCTGAGGGATCCTGAAAGGAGGCAGAGATGAAGCGGGAGCTGCAGTGCTCCTCACTTAAAACTACCTGAAAGAAGTGGCCAAGTCAATAATGGCCAAACCACAAAATAAAGAGAAGCCCCCAGCTTCTGCAGGGACCATGTCAGGACCTGAGCTGTTTAATATACTCAGCAGTGACAGGGCTTTCCACTGATGCAGTGTTATTCCAGGCAGACTGTAAAATGTGGCTCACGCCAGTGGAGGGATTAAGATTTGAGAAGTGGGAGCAGCACAGATTTGCAAGGCAGTATAAAACATCCACGGTTTCTACTGTGGATCTTGAGCACAGCACTGGTGTTTTCAGAATGTTAGCAGTAAGCATTTCAGGGTCTCTTTTCTGAATACTGATGTTTAATTTATAGCTTGTCCCTTGGACCTCTTTTTACTTGCATTTTTCAGTTCTACGATTCATCTGCTGTTGAGCTTCAGCTTTCTCAGTAGCATGCAGGTATTCACATCAGCTTTCAGTTTGACTAGATGAATGATCTGAACCATCATCAAACTTTTCCACCTTGTTCTCTGCCCCCTTTCCTAGCCCATTTCTGCATCTGATGAACAGCACAGATCCCAGCTCAGAGTTGCCCAGACCTGTGGGAGGTTGTTTGCTGCTTCAGTGTGTTTACCTTCCTTTAAGGAAGTCATTAATGCATGGGAGTACCTTTCCTTTCATCCTCGACAGCCATGGTTGTCTAAGAACATTTGCTAAGGGATCTTAGCAGAGGCTTTTGTGGAAGTCCAGCTGGAGCAAGGATGAGCTGTGTTTTCATAGCATTCTGCAGATGAACGTGGAAACCTTGTTTTGCAGATGGAGAGAGTCATGTGATGGTCATGCTGGCCTGGCCTTACCTCAGCATTTCTACCCATCATGGTTTGATCTCAGCTGGGTATCATCCTTGCCTTTCCCCAAAAGCAGCCGATAGCACCAGAGGACCCTGCTACATCTGGGGGCTTGATTTGTCCCTAGAAAACCCATCACAGTGCCTCCCCAGCTGGTTTTTTTTGTCCATTTGCCTTCCCATCTTAGTCACCATTCCCAACTATTTGTGTGGTACTTTAATGGCATTGAGTGCTCCAAGCTTTCAGGGATACCCTCTCACTTCCAGGAGGCCAGAGGCACCTCTCCGCTTGGCCCAAGGCAGCCTGCTGAAGTGACAGCCCCTGAACGTAGCCTTTCAGGCAGCCCCCAAGGGCTGGCAGTCCTGCAACTCTCCTGGGCCGCCTCTCTGGCCTGGGAGGGCTCCTTCTCCCCTGCCTTCCTGAAGGATGCCCATCACTTCCAGCCACCTCTGCTCTGCTCTGCGGCTGTCCCATGCTTTTCAATCTGTGATGCTTTCTTAGAGCTGATGAAGCTCTCGGCATGGTCCCCTGGTCATAAATGGGGTACTGCGTCCAGTTCTGGGCTCCCCAGTTCAAGAAAGATGAGGAACTACTGGAAGGAGTCCAGAGGAGGGCTACAAAGATGATTAGGGGACTGGAGCATCTCTCCTATGAGGAAAGGCTGAGGGAGCTGGGCTTGTTTAGCCTGAAGAAGACTGAGAGGGGGTCTAATCAACATGTACAAATATCTCAAGGGTGGATGTCATGAGGACAGAGCCAGACAGAGCACGAAATAGGCTGCCCAGGGGGGTTATGGAGTCTCCTTCTTTGGAGATATTCAAAGCCCGCCTGGACGATGTCCTGTGCAACCTGCTCTAGGTGACCCTGCTTTAGCAAGGGGGTTGGACTGGGTGATCTTCCCAGGTCTCTTCCAACCCCTGCCATTCTGTGATTCCCCACCACAGCCACCACCTGCAGTTTCTTGCTGACCAGCTTCTTCCTTTTCCTGCATTTCCCCTGGAGGGTTGTTCAAGTGGAATTCTCCGATCTCGCCCTGCAGCCTGTTCCTTTGAGTACCTCTACCCTTAGTGCAGCTTACTTGTTTGGTTTGGCCTTCTGGTTTTTCTATAGATTCATTTATGCATTTGTTCTCAGGCTGTTTCAATGTGCCTTCTTTATCTAGGGGCTTGGCTACGCAGCCTGCTCTTCACTTTTTCCTGCCTTCATGTTACATTGACTTTTTGCCTGCCACATGAGCTACCCAGAACTGTGCTCTTCCACACAGGGTGTCTTTTCCCTGTCTTTGGGGTCAAAATTTTCCTGTGTTTTTCATCATAACTACCAAAGCCTGGTTATCTTTTAGCTTAATCAGAGCCTAGTAGAGTCATCATCTCATTCAGCTGCTTCCTCACCTCTTCTTAAGCTGAGACCTTCCTGCCTGCCAAGCACCAGCTGAGATTTGCTTCATGATATGGGAGATGTTGGGGGGCGTGGGGGCTCTGTCCCCGGCGCCTGGGTGGGACAGGCGGATGCTGCCGGTCATACCCCACCCCACCCCCCATGACAAGGAGCCAGGGGTGGCTTTGTCCTGAGCAGGCTGCGTAGGTCTGCACCGACCCCCAGCGGCTGTGGCACAAGCAGCCGTTCCGCGGGCTGTCCCCGCATCCAGCCCGGCGTCCGGGCCCCGGGAACGGTGCCACATCACGTGCTGGTCCCTGCTCTGCCACTCGGGTACCTCGCCTTGTGAAGGGCTGGGGTGGCCCAGGATTTATGTGCTCCCGTCTCAATGCCACAAGCCTCAATTTTCAAAATCCTTCTGAGCCCAGGCTGCCAGGACTGCATGCATTACCAGCTGCTGCCTTCCTCTCTGGGTGTGTTGAGGTGATCTGATGTGTACGCTGCCACAGCTTTGCACCAAGTGCCCCTTATCACACTGTTTCCAAGATATTTTCACTCCTCCTCTGAGTTGCTGCCAGCAGAAGTAGCAGCACTGGCTCTCTGTCCCATCAGGTGTGTGATGCCACACATGGCTGTGTTTGAAATTAAGGTTTTTCAATAGATACCATTTTCTCAGCAGCCCAGCCTGCACCCCAAAGGATGTGGTCACCATTGCTTAGCTCCATCCCGTCCATTCTATATTTTGACAAGTGGTTACCTGGATTGACTCTGTATGTTCATTCCTTTTTTTTCCTAATTGGCATACCCAATTCCTTGCTTCTCCACTTTGACGTCACCTTCCAGCACCTTGCTCACTTAGGCCTTGTTGTGATGTTAAGAGTACCCTTCAGCACCCTGTGATCCTTCACTCAGAAGCTGTTCCCAGTTTGTTTTTTTAAATTGCCTTCCTGGAGGATGCCCATCAGTTCCAGCCACCTCTTGCCCACTGCTCTGCGGCCAGGCTCTGGGAGCCACAAGGGTTTTTTTGAGCAGTTGAAGCTCTCAGCATGGTCTCCAGGCCACTGCCAGCCTTTCCGCAACACAGCTGCTGCTTGCCATTCCTCGCTGACAGACTTCCCCTGCTTCCCACAGTTTGCGCTCAAGGATGTTCAATGCCCCTGATGGATTTCTCTGGCTCTCTCCCAACAACCTTTGAGTGTGTTGTGGTCACTGCCCTAGACAGACTCATTTGTGATTCACAGTGGGGTGCAGGTGTCCTAGGCAGCTCGGGGCTAAGCTGAGGATGCTTTTCCTCCCAGGTCTGTAGGCTGCAGTGGACAGGGAGCAGCTAACTGCCTGTGAGCCCTGGTGTCCCCCTCTTCAGTGTCCTTCCATTTTTGTCTCTGATCACAGCTGCATCCACAGGTGAACTCTGGCACCCTGGTTCCAGCATCATGTTTTAGAGAAGCACAAAAGTATCTGATCTTGCTCTGGTTGCTTATTTTTATGCGCCTCATTAAAACAGCTCTTTCCTGCTTCCCACACAAATGTTGTCACCTCCTGTCCTAGCCTCTAGTGAAGACTCAGGGGTTTTATGATTCCAGCCCAGGGATGAATCATCTTGTCTTTAGCCCCACTGTCTGGTAGCTGCCTCCAGTACCTCTCTCCTGCCTCTGTGACATGGGTACCTCTGGGGTCACCCCCCAGGTGCCTCCATGGACAGTCTTCCCTACAGCCTGCAAGACACTGCCCTGATACGAAGTGAGAGCTGGCGCTTCTGTGTCCAGCAGGAAAGATCTAGGTTTTGTTTCTGTGTTGGCTTCCCCTCTCATGCCTCACAGTCCTCTCCACTCAGCTTGAGTTGCAAGGTCTCCTTTCCTTTTTGGAGACAGATTGCTTTGGCTGCTTTGTTGCCCTGCTCTTTCAGCCCTTCTGGAGATTGCTGTTTTTTTCTGGACTAGAGGAATGATCCTCAGCCAAACTCTTCACCTTGTTGCACCTCTCTAACCCAGAGCTCTGCTCCATTCATACAGGCCCTCCACCTGCCTGCATAAACAAGCCCACGCTCACCGTGGGACACTTAAGCTGAGCCTGGATGCTGGTTCAGTGTTTCCATTTGCTATGGAGGGATTCATACGCTCCTGGTGCCACCCAAGATGCCCTGGGGCATCAGATACAACAGGGGACTGATGGCCACCCTGTCAGCAGCTGGAGGTGAGGTGGGCTGCACTTCTCCTGGCACTCAGTGACTGTGACTGGCACTTGTCCTCTCACTCAGGTCTATGCCTGGTTTTGCTCTTAGCACATCTCCAGAGATCTGAGTGCCTCCCCATCTGCCAAAATACATATATTTACAACGAGCACTTCGAAGTCAGAGTGGAAATGTACTGGAACACCTTCCCTGCATAGCTAAGACCTAAATCAACTAGAAACAAGCTCAGAGTTAAATGCAGCAAGCTTCTCGGGCTGATAGAAGAGCATTTGCAGAGAGATGTTCACCAGGGCAAGGCCTTCAGTAGCCTGGTTTATCTGCACAGGAGTTGTGCCCCGACCAGCTCTACCAGTGCAGACTGGCACGGCTGGCTGCCAGCTCCTGGAGGTGCATGGGTTTCCCTGCCTGCTCCACCAGCGAGGCCCCGGTGAGGAGGGGTCCCGGTCCCGACCGGTGGGCAGCCAGCAGGCAGGACCCTTGCCAGCCCAGGCTTCCCTGGGTGCCCGATGTTTTTCTGGGGCCCCTCCTGGGCTGCGGCAGGGAGCACCCATGGGCCTGGGAGGGTCTGGGTCTGGGGAGCGCCGGACAGAGGGGCCGGGGCAGGAGGAGGCCGTGGGGCAGGAGGCTGGCTGGAGGCGAGGGGGTGTGCAGGATGTGGCCTCAGGGCGGGAGCTGATGGGGAGGGAGCGGG
>NW_009260136.1:292933-306067 GCF_000687185.1 Egretta garzetta
CCCGCCAGCCTCTGGTCTCACCTCCTTAGCATCTGGCAGACTTAGGCTTCACTGCCTCCCTCAACATGCCAGGATGCTTCTGGGCCCAGGGATGCACAACTGTGCAGGACGCCTGCTCCCTCGGCCAAAAAGCAGGAGTTCAGGTAGCTTGTGCCCAGGGCCAGTGTAAGGAGCATTGGTGTGCAGGGCTGACCATTAGCAGTGCGGACTCCATCCTGTTCCCAAGCGCTTGCTCCATGGTCAAGTGCCACCCGCACGCTGCCCACCACGTGACCAGAGTGGTGTCCTGGGGCCCCTGCATGGCCCAGGTGTGGCTGAGCGGGCTCTGCTCAGGCAGCCATCGCGCAGTGCTGTGCCACACAGCCAGCAGGCCAGCTTCATCCTCGTTTCAGCTGGGGGACTGGCTCCCCTCCAGAGCAGCTGCCAAGCTGTGCCCAGGAAGGCTCTGGCTCCATCCTCCCTCCGTCTCCGGCAGCAGCTGCCTGTAGCTGTGCTTGACCAGGGGGAGGGAGCCTGACAGCCCCGGTGCTGTCCAAGGCAGACAGAGTGCCTTTGGGGACCGTGTTTTGCTCTGCCCCGGCCTGGGAAGGCTGAGCATCCAGCTGAAATTGAGAGCCTGATGCAGAGCTCCCTGTGTCCTGGAGCTGTGGGCTGGTGCTGCTTTATCTTACTTTCAGTTTGTCGTGCTGGGGCAGGGTAGGCATGAGCAAACAGCTGTAGGCAGAGCTATTGAGGACCATGAGGCTGAAGGAAACTGAAGATGTTGGGATGATTTCTTCCCTCCCACCCCACAGGACAGCCAGGCTAAAAATAATCCTTTGCCTCATGCTGTGCATGAAAATAAAGGAGACTAAAAAAAGAGTGGTCCTGTCTCATAGTAGTTAAGGACCTGCTTGGATTAAAAACATAGATATGGTCTTATATGCCTTGTGGGGGATGACTATAACCAGTGCCATTGGCTGGGAAATCCCATGGAAAATAAGGCATGTATCCTTCACAGTGGCAGAGACTAACCAGCATGATTGCACTTCTGAAGAGGCAGGAGCATCCCAAGTGCTTGAAGGCTGTCCAGCCTGCCCCACCACATCCCCCTGTGCAGTCTAGGAGCTGGGTTTAAGCCAGTGTGTGCCACTAGGATGGCCTGGCCAGAAGTCTCAGGAGCACTTCAGCTAGGAGTCTGCAGGTTTTGTACAAACCAGGCACATAAGATCGGAGAAGAGTCTATGACCAGCCCCCCGCCCCCCCCCCCCAGCCCTTCTTTCAGCCATCCAGGGTTGTTGGGAAGAGGGGGAGCCAGAAGGGGGCCCAAGGGTGGGGATGGGGAAATCCCAGCAACTCCCTGATGGCCCTGCCTGTTCCTCCATGCAGGATGGTTCCCCCACCACCTGTCAGCAAGCCCCACGTGTGCCTCTCCACTGTGCTCATCATGACCAGCCTTGTCCTCATGGATGCCTACCTGGTGGAGCAGAGCCAGGGCTCCAGGAAGCTGGGCATCTGTGTCATGGTGGCAGTGGGTGACATGTGCTTCCTGCTGGTGCTCCGCTATGTGGCCATCTGGGTTGGGGCAGAGGTAAAGACAGCTAAGCGGGGCTACGCCATGATCCTCTGGTTCCTGTATGTCTTTGTTCTGGAGATCAAAGTCTACTTTGTATACCAGAACTATAAAGCTGACCGGAAAAGCCTGGATCTCATAGCCCGCAAAGCGCTGACCTTGCTGCTCTCCATCTGCATCCCAGCCCTCTACGTGCTGTTGGTGGCCACAGAGCACATGGAGTATGTCAGGACATTCAAGAAGAAAGAAGATCTCCGCAACCGCCTTTTCTGGGTCATTGTGGACATGCTGGACGTGCTGGACATCCAGGCCAACCTGTGGGAGCCCCAGAAGAAGGGGCTGCCACTCTGGGCTGAGGGCATCATGTTCTTCTACTGCTACATCTTGCTCCTGGTCCTCCCATGCGTGTCCCTCTGTGAGATCAGCATGCAAGGAATCGGCATCATGCCGCACCGGATGATGCTGTACCCCATGCTGAGCATGCTCACTGTCAACATCACCACCATCTTCATCCGAGGCAGCAACATGGTCTTCTTCAGGGATGCCCGGGTCTCCAGCATCTTCATGGGCAAGAACATGCTGGCCATTGGGCTGAAGGTCTGTATGTTTGTGCAGTACCAGCGACACCGGCAGCACAGTGCCCAGGCCCAGCCCTCCCCAGGGCTGCACAAGTCCCGGGACCAGCCTGCCTGCCCTGAGGAGCTGGCTCAGGACAATACGTGACAAGCCAGCAGGAGCCATAGCCTGGGCACTGCCACACCTGGCCGTACCTGCAAACCCGAGGCAGGCCACTGAGCTCCCCGCCTGGACAGAGGGCGATGACCCTGCTCTCTCCCTGGGCGAAGCTGCTCCGATCCCCAAGGGTCGCATGGCAGGGTCCCCCTGTAGCAGCCTCCATAAGGCCGCAGAGCAGTTTGGGACCTCAGCACCCCACCGAGATGGGCAGCAGAGGAGCAAGCCAGGTTCACCTACCATGTGTCCTGCCTGGCTGGGTCCCGGTAGCCCTACCCTGTGACAGGCTCCCATCAGTGCTCCCCATGCAGCACTGCCCTCTGGCCAGCCAGGGCTCAGGCCAGGGGGCTGCACAGGGACACTGTGGGCTACCTGCTCCGCTGTTGCGGTTGGCCCTGGCTTCAGCTCGGTGTTTGGCAGCAGACTGCTCCCCTCTGTGTGAGCCAGGGTTCCTGTGCTGGGGAGCAAGGCCCAGCCTGTCGCCCCTCTCAGCCAGCTGCAGACCTGGGGGGCCCAGAGGGGGTGACTGTCCTTTTTCGTATCTCCCTCTTTGCAATAAAAGACCTGAGCCCTGCAGTCTCTTCCTGTTTGTGTCCCTGCCAGCAGGCAGGTCCCCCCAGCTCCTGTGGGTGCCTGTCCCTTGCGTGCCTGGATGCCCAGCTGCAGAGCATGTCTGGGGTGGGGGGCTCACTCAGGCCTGGGGAGAGCATCCCAGGCACCTGGGTCTGAAGCCATTTCTCCTGGCCAGCAGGTCTGGTGGGCTCTGAAGGTGTCACTGGGGGAAGGGGGTATGTGTGGAAGCTTTGTCAGCCACCACTGCCTGTGCAAACAGCTGCACCTACATCAACTGGTGCCAGCCATGCCCAATGGCTGCTCTCCCCAGGCACACCCATACCAAGTGCCCACACTCCACCTGGAAGGACACACGGCTGGACAGCATTAGAAACAAAAGGAACATAACCCAACTGACTCCTTAAGCCACTGGGAAGAGCAGCTCCCCTGGCAGTAGAAAGCTCTCTGGAGATAGTGGAAGCATCTCCTCCTGTTGGAGCTGGTGTTGCCATACTGCTGCCTGCCCCAATGCCCAGTACCACCACAACAGTGGCTGAGCTGGGCAATGCCCCAAGGCTTCCCCTACTGCAAGGTACTGCACCCAGGAGCTGGCAGGGAGAGACAGGCCAGTAAACTTGCTCCTCACAGCTAATGTGCTGAACAGAAGTAGGTGACATCCCAGCCAGGATGTCCTCCTTGCAGGCAGGCACGCAGGCCTCAGCGCACCACTTTTTGGGTACATCAGGCATGCTCCCTACTGGGCAGGGCCTTACCAGCAGCTGGGGATGGGGACACATGGCCCCTCAGGAAGGCCCAGGCAGCAGTGACTCAGGGCTGAGCCACCTCCTGCCTGTCCAGGCCCCAGTCTTCTTCCCTTCCTGCATTAAAGTACAGGTGGAGGTTTGTTCAGCTTTGGATTAAAAATTGAGAGCATAAATCAGGATAGCTTTGAGCTTTGGTGTTGCCACACCGCTCCCAAGGTAACTCTCTGCTGAAGGCACAAGGATGCAGCAGGCTCTGCATCCCCCATCACGAGGCAAGAAGAGGAGGAAGCAACCAGACACAGTGCAAAGCAATAAGCCACATGCAGGTTGACAGCAGCTGAGGATTTCCATGTGGTCTCTAGCCAAGCTGGCACATGCCATTTCTACTGCCTTCCCCCAGTTACACCAAAACCTGTCACCAGAGCAGAACTCACATCACCCACAGGAACAGCAGTGGAGGCAGACTCTTCAGCAACACCCTCAGGTGGGTGTGGTGGAGTTGCTCATCATTCCATTTCTTGCTCTTTGCAAGGCCTTTCCCCAGGCCCCACACATGAGCTGCCCACAGCACAGCTGTGCCCAGGGAGCTCTCTGCCCTGCAGAGCTGGGGCACTCTCCCAGCACGCTCTGGCCTGTCAGATTGTCTAGGTTACATCCACATCACCTCCTTGTGAGCACAGCCACAGGAGACAGGGGCCATCAGGAGTGAGAAGAAACGAGAGCTGGTGGTCAAACACAACACTGGAGAGAGGCATTAACTCCCATAAGTTTAAACACTTTTAACGGTAACAGGGAATAAAGGAAATCTGAGGTATTCTATTTCATACAGCCCTGTAGAGACCACCTTGAGAAGCCAGGAAGACGGGCAGCCCTGCTGGAGATCCTGGGCAGCAGTACCCCAATAGGGTCAGCAGCATGCCCTGGCTGTGAGGAAGGCCATCCACACCAGGGGCTGCATCACCAGGGTGCAGCCCACACAGGGGCATGATCCTCTCCCCTTTACTCAGCACTTGTGAGACTACGTCCAGATACTGCACCCAGGCTGGGCCCCCAGAAGATAGATGTTGGTCCTCTGGGCCGACTCCAGTTGAGGATGTGAAAGTTGTCAGAGGCTAGAGTACAGCAAGGAAAGGCTGAGGGAACAGGGTGTATTCACCCTGAGGAAGAGACAGCTTTAGGGAGACCTAACAGCACCCCTTTCCCACCCACTCCCCCGACTGATGACAAGACTACTGAGAAGACAGAGCCAGGCACTTCACTGAAAACAAGACAATAATTATGGACTAAAACCAGGAAGGTCTCCGGGGCGGGGGGGGGCAGGGGAGGAAAGCGGGTAAATGGGGGGAAGTTTCATCTTGAGATCCTGAAGCAGTGGAGCAGAGGCCAAGAGAGGTGGTGGCATCTGTCCTCAGATGTTCCCAGACACAACTGAAGAAACCCTTGGCACACTGGTCTGAAGCCAGTGCTAGCCCTGCTCTGAGCAGGCCTTGTACCAGAGCCCTCCCACCTGAGGTCCTTTCCTACCTCTGCTAGCGTCTGATAAAACCTGGAGTAGAGCCAGCAACACAGGGTAGGGCTCGTGCTCTCCTAGCTAGAGGAAGAGATGAGCAGGTGGCAAGGGTAGAGACAGCTGTCAACACCATGTGCACCTGCATGACAGACTTGTCACCAGCCAGGCATAGTGTAAACCACAAGTGAAGAGGACATTTCAGCTACAAAACACACTATTATTGCCTTCAGTTCAGCATCGCTGTACAGTAAAAGGCAGATACTAGGAAGAGGGATGGCCATCTTTCAGTTCTGGCCAGGGCAGAGTGAGTTCCAGCGCCAGACAACAGCATGTCTGTCCAGTAGTCACAAGTTCTTTTGTGAGGGCAGATGGCGCTTGTCTTTGATGGCATTCCTCTTCCTCTTCTTGTTCAGGAAGCTCTCCAGCTTTCCACTCCTCTTCAGCTCTGCATACTTCTCAGCCAGCTCCAATTTCTGCTTCTCAGCTATAGAGGAGAGGAGAGCAAGGTTTTAAACTGAAGCCAAAATCATCTCTACAGACCAGCCCCTTCTCATTTCTCCCTCCCTGGCTCCAGACCTGGCTTGTCCCTTGAGTACCAGTGCTAGATCCCTCCACAGCTCTATGGAATATTACAGACAACTCCCAGTGCTTGGAGTCCTGTCTGTAGTATTCCCTCTAGGTCTTCCTGCAGGATGTTCACACTAAGTACTTACATTTCTTTAGGAAGAAGGGTTTCTTCCCCTGCTTGGCCAATTCCCTCTGTTGTTTCTTCAAAGACAGCTCCCTCTCCCTCAGTTTCTGCTGTTTTTTCTGTGCCTGTTCTTGCTGTGTCTGTGCAGAAAGGATGGCCTGTGTCAGCAAGCGTCTAGGCAGACCTCAGGTCGCACATCCTCTCTCCTAGTGCATCACCTCACAGGAGAGATGCTGCACTGAACTCACCATGCGGTTCAGGAGCTGCTGGAGTTTCTCCTTCTGCTCCATGTTCCGGCATTTTTTCAGCTGCTTCTGAATCATCTGAAGAAGAGAGCAGAAAGCTGCATGACTGCCTGCCTGCCACCTCCACTGGTGAAAGGCCTTTGTGGAAGCTGCCCCTGCCAAGCAAGGATCTTCTGGCGAGGACAGGCACATAGCATCACCTCCTTCTCCTGCTTCTTGATGCTGTCCAGGAAGCTGTAGGTCTTCATAAATATTTCAGGCTTATATTCCCCAGACAGGTCATCAAATCGAGGGTCTCTGTGGACCTGAAAGCAGGGAAGGCAAAGGTAAGATCTGTGGCCAGGATTACCCTGTTAATAGCCTGTTTACTCTCCTTCCGTGGATCAGACCTTGCCTTTTTTTTTTTTTTGTTACTAGAAATATTATGCACCCACCATTGAAAACATCTGCAGTTGGCAAAGACCGAGTCCAATAATCAAGGTAGCTGTCCTTTGCAAAGTCATCACACCTGCATCCAGTCTACCAAGCAAGAGGCATTTCCATATGCAAGTCTACCACCCAGGAGTAGCCAATTCAAGGAACAGCAGCATGAATGCTGCCTCCAGACATCTGCAACTCCCAGCCCGAGAGCTGGCTGAATGTGTGTTGTCAAGGCGATGGATTTGGGAATTCAAACCTATCTAGATTTTCACAGATTATCTGGGTCAGGTAATAAAAAAAAAAAAAAAAAGAGAAAAATAAACCTCTAACTGTGGAAATTAACATACGATCTAGCAATGATAAGTCAAAGTTATACTTAGATTAGTAACTAGATGGACATTTGAACTTCCAATGTTCAGTGCTGAACAATGACCATAGCCTGACAGTGCAAATTGTCATTGGTGGCAGCCATTACATCTTCCAGAAGCACTTGGGTCTCAGATGTTCGAGTTAGTCCTCAAGCTGTGCGTTATGCAGAGCAGCAGGTTATACCTAGAGCAGCCGCTCCTGCACCCCAATCTCTTGTTCTCTGCAGAGACAGGCTAGCACTACCTGCATTCACAGATGGTGGTCCAAGCCCTATACTCCAGAAACAGCCCACGTCATCTTCAGCAGCCCCATTACCATGTCTGTGCCCTATTAGCATTGCTAACAGGAGTCAGGTCCTGAACTGGGGAGTGGGAGCACCCACCTTCTTTTTAACAGAGACGACTTGTCGCAGAAAAGGTACAGGCTTTTTGGCAGACATCTCCAATGGCCTGAAAAAGAGAAAATTGTGCTTAAGAGGAGCAGAGGATAGAATGAGGCCCAGGCTAATGTGTCAGGAGCTTAGCCAGACCCTCAGGAGAACATTACTGCATAGTGCCAAAACAGCAGACTCTCCACTCAATCTTCACCATGATACCTACAGAGAGCAAAGAAGTGACTCGGTCAAGAGTCAGATAAAGCTAATACAACTAAATTATCTATAAATGCATGGTTAAAACAATCCTACACAAAACTTGCCCCACCCACATCAGTAAATGCATTGTACTCAATTCCTACTATCCGTGCTTTCACTCATCATGCAACAACCCTCTTTTCTTTCTGGCCCACCAACTCATCCACTCTGGACTAATACTTACACTGAAAGTTGGGAATTTCTGCACTGACCTGGTAGTTACAAAGACAGGCCAATTCTACTGTGGCCAGGCTCAGCGAGAAAGCATATCATAACACAAGTAAAGAAAAGGTCAGCCCCCAGGAATAAGGGCCATACAGCTTATGGTACATATCCCAAGAGAGACTTCACAGTGAATCAGGACCATGAGGACTATGGTGACAACCAATTAAGTGAAAAGGTTCTCCTTGTAACACAGGCCTTTGGAGCTTGATGCTTTAGGTGCACACAGGGGACAGTATAAGGTGGGAGAACAGGGTATTACTCTCTCTCCCCATATTACTTGGATGCTGTGTCCTGCGATTTGTCAGAACTTCAGGTAAGTTATTAGAAACATGAAAATACCTGTGAACCACCCACTGAGAGTACCCACAATGGGGCATTATACCCAGATTCAGCAACACAACAACACCTGGGCAGGAACATAAACAACCCCACAGGCATAATAAGTTTTCCAAATCCCACTTAGGGCAGTGTTTAGTGTATTTTCATGTCCGCTGATGTGGCTACACCCCTGTACAATGCTCTCGAGTCAGCTCTCGAGCTTTATACAGCATTGCTGAAGTCAGCTCAGTTCCAGGGGATTTCCCCGAAGTCTTTTTATTTTTTTTATTTTTTTATTTTTTTTTTTTAAGCAGCTCACTTCTATAACAAAAACATGTGAGAAACAGCATGTGGGATTTACAGTGATGCATCACTTAAAGGATTAGGGGAATTAAATAAAAACAGAATTATGCAAATTATGTGGCAGAAATAGAGACACTGTGTAAAAACTTTGCACTACAGAAAATCCCCCAGACTCTTGGGTAAAAGGTAAAGCAGAAACATTATTCTAATCAACTGTTTACAGCAGAAGATTCATGTATTCAGCAGAGATTCAGAAATAGGTTAGGGAACACCGGTATAACAGAGGAAACCTGTTCAAATCACTTAGCTGGTTTCAGTCCTCAGAGTCATATCTAACTACCACAGATAAAGGGTAATGGTATAACAGATGTTACCAGCAGGGGCCTGTGGTAGACTGTAAGAAGACCTGATAGGTCTTGTTGTGTTGAATACATTTTATAGTCACCACATTAATAGCACCTACAGAGTATGCAAATAGGAGATGTAAAGACCACTGAGGACAGGAAAAGTCTGTGAGGATAAGTACTGTAGAAGGGAAAAAAGGAAAATCAACACAGAGAAACCACAGATGAAACAATAGCAGAAGGATGAATGGAATTCCAGAAAAACTGGCTCTCACTGCAACTCCAGCCAGTGGGAGCCAGGCAGAAGATGCTGATAAAATGGAAGAGGTTTAGAAAACAACAGGGTACCTATTTCAGGGCCCAGGGGACACAAGTAAAGCACTATCATACAGCTTAAAAGAGAAACATAGCATGCCATGTCTTAAAAGTGCCTTAATACAGAGGGAGTGAATGGCGATTTAACTAGCAAGTAGCAGGTGGCTGCTGAGGATTTGAACAGGATAGGATATTAAGAGCTCTGAAACAGCAATAGACTATTCCCAAATGAAACACTATAGTAAAAGACATTACTGTGTAGCACCTTAAAGTATATCTACACCAGCTTGAAGGCAATGGCAATACTGTCAGGAGCTCCCAACATAACTTCTGGAGTGCAGAGAGCGCACATGCACATTTTTCTGATCACAAAAGAACCTCTTTACCCCTTTTTGCCTTGTTGTTGCTTCACCATAGCTCTGGTAGGTTTTGCAGTTTTCTTCCCGCCGGTCACCTGCTTGCACGTTTTCATTCTCTTACCACTCTGCGCCTGCAGTCGTTCCTCAAAAGACATGTGAGATTGATCTGGAATAGAGTGCAGGACACACCTGAACTGAACAGCTTCTCAAGGCACTCCCCACCCTCAAACTCCACCAAGAAGAATGTCTCAGAGTCTGAGACAGTGACATGAGTACAGTGGTGCCATCCAACTGCATTGCAGAAAGAAGCCACTGCATCTTACAGCCTTTGATTTCTGCCTCATTAATTGCTGCTGTCTTTAGCACTAGAATAGTCTGCCCCTCTCTCCAATGTGTCTTTGCTTCTCTTTCCACTCAACAGAACACACAAGACCAGTTCAAAGTTTTTGCCTGGTACAAAGAGCAGTATGAGCTCTGCACTGGGCTATATTTTGGCTGCATTGCAAATTCCGAGGGGTCGCCTCTCAGTCCTGGCACTTTAATAGGCTGTTCTTGCCCCATTGCCTTTAAATGGGTATCATCACATCCCTCATGGCATTAGACCAGCCAGAAGGTGCAGGAAAACCACGTGGCCAGTTCAGTCTGTCTGTTAAGACTCAGAGACAGTCTCTCTGCACTGCACATTCACCATAGCTCTGCTCAGTCTGCAACGAAGCAATTCCCATAGCAAAGCCTCCTCAGCACCCAAGAGACCTATAAACAACCAAAATCCAGACATTCAGTCTTCACGGTCTCACTTACCAATAGGAATAGCTTATAGTCTGATTCACTGCAGGAAGAACAAAACCCCACAACACCAAAGAGCAGTTTCATATTCTAGCCCTGCTGTGAGGTCCCCACAGTGTTATAAAATATTCCTTCTCTCCTCTGACCGCTGACTAGAAAACCAACACAAACAACACAAGAAACAACAAAATCAATTCTACCCAAAGTGCTGATGAATGCACAAGATAGTCTTCTGGAATTTTCTGTTGGACACTGCCCCATGACACAAAGTTTCTCCATGCTCTGCCCAAATGTGCTGCCATATTCAGGAAGCAACATGAGGTCAGTCACATTGGCTCAGAGCGTGGACTCATCATCCCAGTCACTCTCATCCTTGCAATAACCAAGGCTTTCTGCTTCAGAATCTACTCACATCATCCAGAAGATGTGATAAGCACATCCAAGCGCTGCCTCAAGAAACATTTTCTTTTTGCTTGTTCTGAACACACAGGAGTTCTGATCTGTCAACACTCTTTAGTCCTCTGAGGAAGGTTATGGGAACACTAGTTTGCCACACAAGGGACAAAGGAAATATGAATACAGCACTATTTCATTACACTGTTTCCCCAAAACACCCTTCCCCCTTTTCTTACTGCAGTCTGATATCCTCTCTTGCTTGGACTCCTGCAAACACCCTTGCCCCCGATCTTCTTAGGGATGACTGTCACCCTTTCTGATCTCCCTCAGGTTCTCCATTTTTCACCACGTCACCCTTGTACAATAACTTATTACCTGCTTGCCCAGAACATGAAATCCCCTTCAGACCAAAGAACTGTGCTTGCATTCAGGTAAGAGCTGAGTGCCAAGCAGCTCAGCAACTTGAAGTAATCAGGCTGTTGGGTTTCGCACGGACTGAAGAAAACCAGTAAATTCTAGGACTTAGACCAAAGAATTTGCCACCACACCGTTCAAATTCAGACACCTTTAGACTTCTGCACTATAAGAAAAATTTGTGCTAGTTATACAAGTTACTGGGGTATAGAGCAACTAATCACTATATAGGGCAATATTTGAGTATCACTGGGTACTCAAAGCATCACCAGACAGACAAATGAAAGACTCTGAGCAAGGACAGTCAAAGGGGAAAAGAAGGCATTAAAGGTAAAGAAGAATGATGTGGAAGCTACTCTAACATTTCACAAAGACTGACAAGACACCATCACTTGCACTACAATACTCCATTGGGCTGCAATTCCAAAACAGTATTGTTAAATAACAAAGGCTGACAAGATGTCAGTGAAATAGACAAAGACACCATATAAAAAGATGCAACATCTAGCAAAGGATTAGAAAAGAGATTTGGTATAAATCAGACAAAGCGAAAGCATGCAGAGCTTCCACTGATAAAATATTTCAATACTGGTAACAGGATACCAGATCAGACTTGACAACCCAAAACCTAGTGTGGAAAGCACTTTCCCCACAGTAGTATCAGTCCATGAAATACACCCTACTATCTATTTGTAGGAGACTGAATTAGCCACTCGCATAGATAAAAACATCATTTGACATCAGCATAAAAAATAAGCCTGTTTTGAGGCACAAGTGAATGGTCCCAGCAGGTGTTCACTTCTGGACAGCAGATTTGGCAGCTGCATGTGTGAAAAGGTTGCTGGCTTCCTGCTCCAAAGTGGCTGGTCCCATCCACAGCCTCCACGCAAGGAGAGCTCATGATCCTCAAAATCTGTGCTGATGGGTTCTCCACCAAAATACCTATTAAAAGACAGGATTACCTTACTTTCCTTGTTTCTCACAGTCTCCCTCAACACTTTAAATTTCCCAATTATTTTTTTCATTCTTTTTACCCCCTAGAATACAATTTACCTTTTCTGTGCTGTCTCTATAGCCCATTTCATCTTCCCTGCTGCCATTTTTTCCCTTCCTCCATTATTGTGTGGATTGTTTCCTCTTCTTTCCACCTCTTGCTAAGCTACTGTTACCTGCTGATAACACAGGCATTTCCTGCTCACCAGCACAGCCTCCCCAAGTTTCCTCTCCTCCTGCAGACTCCTGTGACATATGGACACCTTATGCCTTTCTCAGCTGAACCTGTTGAGAACTATACAATCTGCTGAGCACATCAAAGAGTGCCCAGGATACAGTAACAGAGGGCCTAAGAAATGGCTTGTGTCCACCCAGTCATTCCTCACTGAGACAAACTTAGTGCTGGACTCTGATATAACTTCTTCTGTTCCAGAAATGAGATTACAGAGGGCCCAGACAGACGGTAAAAGCAGAACCGCTGTTTCCATTGTGACTGTCAGCGGTCTTCTCTCCGATCTTTGCTAAAGCTCACCATTAAGAGAGGAAAACAAAATGCCTGTTATAGATGGGGGGGACCCCACTGACCACTGGAATCCGCTTCCTGAAAGCCTACCTCTCAGTGAGATTCGCCTCCTCCACAGCCCCCCCCAAACACAGCAAGGTGACTCCGCTCACAAGACAACCAGTAACTTCCCATGCCTGTGACAAACCGCACCACACCAATTATTTAACACTGATGT
The DNA here is from genome assembly GCF_000687185.1 of Egretta garzetta. Taxonomy (NCBI): domain Eukaryota; kingdom Metazoa; phylum Chordata; class Aves; order Pelecaniformes; family Ardeidae; genus Egretta; species Egretta garzetta. The sequence continues at coordinate 305,593 of NW_009260136.1, forward strand.
CCGTTCTCTCACAAGTCTCTTCGAGGGCCTTTGCCACACTTCTCGTACAATTTTCATTCTCACCTTGATCATCTCAAGACAGGGAAACCACATTGCGCCTACTGCTGCAAGAGTGAGAACAACCGCCCCAATACCCCGAACCTCAGCACCGCCGCTGCTGCCGCAGCTATACACCACCACCACCGGGTTCCTCCAGTCTGCCTGTCCTGTTGAGGGCCTTTCAAGCTACTGCACGTCTAAATTTGCACCGAACAACTGCCTTTGAGAAGACAGAGGAGCTATTCCCCAGACAGAGAAGAAGAAGATGCCCCCACGAGCTTTTGTTCCAGAGGCCTCAGCTCAAACTGAGACCCCGCTGTTGATCCCGAACTCATCCTCCCAGGACAGCAGGTGGGGGGAGGAAAGGAGAACGAAGGAGCTGGAAGACAGAACGAGGGCACGCCGCTTCCCCCGGCTGGGGGCCGCCGCCCCCCCC
>NW_009260136.1:307198-308080 GCF_000687185.1 Egretta garzetta
GGTCTGTAGCCAGGCTGCCGCTCTGGCTCCAGCGGGACAGAAGCCACAGGTGGCAGAATCGGGCCTGTAACTGTCCTGATCTCTCCAAAAGCTGGGGCTCAAGCGGGCTTGTCCCACTGCTCTGTACTGTGGCAAAGCAGGGTGCCCATGTTCCCGAGCCTGGAAGCTGCCTGTGACCTTATGTGGTGTATGGGGCGTGTGACCAGTTTGCTGCTTCGTGCTTTTCGGAGCAGGGAGCCACAGCGGGCAGGAGGAAGACATGAATGTTCCCAGGCCTGACACTCACCCACAGCCCTGTGCTGGGCAGCCGCTAGGTCAGCATCCTCAGGGTGCAGGAGGCTGTACCATGACTGACCGATCAGTTCCTCCCTGCGGTAGCCAAGGTGGTAGATGACACTGGGGAAGACAGGGGGAGTGGGGACTGAGTACTTTGCAGGGTCTGCACTGCCTCAGCAAGGAGCAGCTGTTGCATGATGGTGGAGAGAGCAAAACAACAGGGGTACAGAAATGAGTTGCAAATGAGGGAGGGAAGAAGCTTGGGAAGTGTCTGGGAGAGTCTCACTGTTCATGCAGGGTCCAGCCTGTGTCCCACACACAGGTTTGGTGAGGGGAAATGATCCTTGCTGCCCGAGATGCACAGCTGGAGCTGTGGTGCAAGCAGGCACCCCTCACCTCTCCGTGACATCAGTAAATGTCATGTCCAAGTTGTGCGTGCTCTGGAATAGGTCGTCTTGGGAACCAGCATCGCCATCTGCAGGCAACTGCGCAACTGGTGTGCAGAAGGCCAGGAAGGCCGCAGTGGAGGGGGAGGCCGGCCAGTGCAGGGCCATGAAGCGCCCGCGCACTGCCACAGCCCGATTCCCCTGGTGCTGCAGCCTGAAG
>NW_009260136.1:308120-333915 GCF_000687185.1 Egretta garzetta
AGGGAAACAAACCGGCCAGAGCAGGTCAGGGGCTCCGCTCCCAGCAGGGCTGGCCCTGGCTCTCTGACCACAGCATCTGTGAGATGCCAGCTGAGCCCTTACCCCTGCCGGGCTCCTCCTGGGCAAGGAGGAGCTTCTTGCGTGCATCCTCACAAGCTCGCCCATCTAGAATATCAAAGACCGTGTCCCCGTGGGCGAGCAGCTCCACCTGATAAAAGGGGGCTGCTGTTGCACACTGCCTGCCCTGGTGGGCCATGCCCTGGCACCGCGAGCACACAGCCTGCTGGAGCCACAGGCCAGCACCTGCAATAAAGGTGCCAGGACAGGTACGGGGACAGTGACTGCAAATGCACAGTCAGCAGGCCTTACCATGGAGAGGCCCAGGACCTGAGCCACGTTCTCTGAGATGTAGACCAGCTTGCCGTTGGCTGAGAGCACAAGCAGAAACCCTGGCAGCAGGGAGAGCAGCTCCGTGTTGAGGGCCACTCCCGCAGCAGGAGCCGAGTCCGCAGGGTTGTCATGGTGTGAAGCGCTGTCTTGATGGGGCAGGGGCAGCGCCCCATGCAGAGCCAAGCTAGCATGGGGTATGGCTGTGCTGTGGGTACCTGGAGGGAACAGCTGAGCCCCCCGCAGCTGGAGGCACACCAGAGCCATGGTATGGAGATAGGAGAGCCGCTCCTTCTCCTGCGCAGAGATGGGCAGCAGGGAGCGCAGTGCTTGCAGCTCCACGTTGATTTGGTCCCGGCGAGCCTTGGAGGCACTCTTGGTTGACCTGCAAAGCCAGCCATCTGGGAAGACACGTGCTGGGGCGGGGGGAGACGGACAGCATTCCCCACCCGCCACTATGGGAAGAATTGCAAGCTCAGGGGCACGGAGTGGAGATGCTCCCCTGGAGAGGCTCAGCGCCTGTGCCAGCTGCCTCTAAGGGGAAGGGGGCACGAGCGATACAACCTCCCCACTAAATCCCGCAAGGATGAAAACTGCATCTGGTGCCAGAATGTAAGCCCCAGCCCATCGCATCTGCCTTTACTCTCCAACCACCTGAAATCCCCCTGCCCCTCCCAAGTTCCCACACCTCCTCCCCATGCACCAGCTGGCAGCCCCCCCATCCCAAACTGGTGCCAGCCCCTTGCAAGGGCCATTGGGCACTATGCAAGTTGGCTGAGGCTGTCCCCAGCTAGGAGGCCATCACAGCCCTGTAAGCGGGAGGCCATAGGGAGCTCACCTGAATGGCTTGGAGGCACCAGGCGCCTGCTTGCCCCTCCTGGGCAGGCAGCTCATCTCTGCCTGCAGTGGCCTGTGGCAGTGGCTGCAGAAGATGGTCATGGTGCCGGCACTGGGATGCCTGAAGCTGGCAGCACACTGCTGCCTCCTTTGCCTCTGGCTGCGTCTGAACCTGCTGACCCCACTGCTCCCAGCCTCCTTTTGTACCCTCCTGGGGCACAGGGGCCAAGCTGCTCATGGAGAGAGTTACCTCTAGTGACGCAACTCCAAACAGCTCAGGGCTATTTTTAGCAAGTAGGCTGCTAAAAATAGTCCTTGCAGCCGGCTGCAATCTGAGAGGGGAAGCAATAAAAGGAAGCCAGCATCTTTAAAGCAAACCTGGCTACTCAGGAGGGGGTGATGATGAAGGTAGCAGGGATTCCCTCGTGGGGTGCATATCTGCCCAGCTCCTGTCCCACAGTTCTTGCCAGCCCAGCAGAAGGTCCATGATGGACTGAAGGCCTGTGGCTAGTCCACCCACCTGGCAGCTGCTCTCCAGCATCACTGATGACTGAGCTGGGTGCTGGGAGAGGGAGCTGGTATGCCAGGAAAATATACTGGAGCCAGCTGTACCAAGGTGGTGAGCAGTGCCCCATCCCTGAATCTGCAGCAAGGTCCTGGCAGAGGGAAGTCAGGGCCACAACACCCCTGAACCTGAAGGAACCCCTGAAAGGGAGTGGGGTACCTGTGACCCTCTCCCTGGTGACCCTAATTTTTTTTTTTCCCCCCAGAGAAGCCTTCTCCCCACCAAAGGTTTGCTCTCCTAGAGGCAGCTGGCATGGGGTGCTTTAGGGCCTCTTGTCTCCACTTGAAGTCCCAGAGGTTGTGATTCTCACCGGAGAAGACCCAGTGACAACCATTCATGGACAGAGCCAGGAGCACCTTGGGGAGCCTCTGTGCTTCGTACTGTGCTACCTAGTACAGTGAGCCTGGGTGGTCTGCGGGTGTTTCCTGGTGCCTGGCCCCCTACAAGGAGAGTAAGCTTAGTGCTTCAGTGCTGGGGAAGGGGATGCCATGGCAAAACAACCTCCACCATTTCATGGCATGGCTTGAGAGAGAGCCTGTGGCTGTGGCAAGGTGGTTGAACAGGGGAGCCGGAATTGCTGGACAACACATCAGCCTCATAGGTAACCTGCAGGTGCCAAGGACGACAAAGGGGGAGGCCAGGCTGGGGCTCCTGAGCCAGATGTGCTGTCAGCACTCCCTGGCTCTCTTCAGGCTGCAGTGCTGCCATTGATGTTCATCACCCACCACAGCAAGGTGCTGCCAGTACATGAAGAACAAGCTCTTAATCGCAATTGTGGCACCTTCTGTTCTCTTGCCATGAGATTTTCACTGCTCTCGTGCCACTCCAGGCTGCTCCGTTGCACCCGCCCTGGCCGCCTTCCCAGGCCAAGGAGCCCAGGCACCTCTGCAACCTCATGCTGCTGGATGAGCAGCACTTGATCTACATGCCAGCCCTCAGGACAGAGGAGATGGCCTGGGTCCTCTGTCACCTGTTCCCGGTGCACAGCCACCACCACCTCTCAGCTGCCCTGTGACTTTCCATCCCAGGGAACACCCTGAGCTTTCCCTGCCTTAGCTCGGCTACAGTTGCTGCCAGAGCTCCTTTTCACACCAGACACCCCACCTCCACAGGAAGGGGCTCAGGCACAGCACTCTGCACTGCCCAGGAAGGCTGTCCCAGACATTCCTCCACCTCCCTCCCTGGGTCAGGGAGCTGTGGGGCACCCACCTTCCTGAGAATGCAGCCCAGGAGACATGCACCATCTTCCTCCCTGCCCTCTCACAGGGCAGCACAGCCCCAGGCAGGAGGCAGGCACACCAGGGCAGTGGCTCCTCTTCCCCCACCCCAGCCACAAGCCCCACAGATGCCATAAGCCACTGATGGCCTACAGCCGTAGGGGAAAGCACCTGGTTCAAGTTTCTCCCCTCCCACACCTTTTCTCCCCCAGTTCACCTGCTAGGACACACCGAGCAGCAGAAACTATGTCTGCCTCAGCATTTATAAAACTCCCACCAGTTGCTGTTTTACAATGGGAGCTGGGCAGATGGTCCAGCTGGGCCCAGGCCCCCACATCAGGCTCAGCCCTGGGCTGGGGCCTGCCATCCGGTGCCAGGAAGCTGGTCGGTGCTGGCAGATGCAGGCATGGAAGTCCCTGCTCTCTCGAGGCAGCACAGGAACAGTTCATAGCCCGAGGCCAATCCTGGGGCTGTGGCTGGTAGTAGGAGTTGATTCAGGCCCTTGGAAAGTGTCCGGGGACCAGGTCAGCACAGTTGCAGTTCCACAGGCAAGGGGAAGGAAAGCAGGAGATGCCGGAGCCATCAGCAAGGAGGGGTGTTCACAGTTGTGCTGCTGGGGTGAGCAGATTTCTTCCCCAGCAGCCTGCTCTGCCTGCACACTTGTGCTGCCCAAAGCGTGACAAGGGCAGAGGGAGGCCTGGCTAGGGCAAGACAAACGATGCTCACAGGTTTCTTGCTCAAAAAGGCTAAAAACTCATGCAGGCAGTGGAGCAAGAGGTCAGTGTGTGAGGAGGGGCAAGGGCAGGGTGCTAGAGGCATGAGCCGTCATCAGCCCTGGGAGGAGACGATGGGGCGGCTGATGGTGCTGTTTGTTGTCATGGCCGAGAGCTCCCATCTGTAACACACCGATGGGATACACTAAGAGAAAGCATGAACACAGTGCCCAGGGCTGGAGCAGCTCCACTGCACATCAGCCTCAGCTGCGGTCTCCAGACCAGCCTCCCCCAAAGCTGCAGGCAGCCCTCAGCCAGGGCTGGAGCACCCCAAGGACAGGGAGCACCCATGGGGTGACCTCCCAGCAAGGCACGCAGTACCTGATGTCGTGGGGAAGGCAGGACTGGTCCAGGCTGTACTGAATCACTGCTAGCTTACACAGCGTCTTTAGACTGGGGCCTGTGGAAAGAGAACAGTTAACCACAGCAGTCCTCCTCTGGGCACTAGGCGGGGGCATCCAGGCATCATGCAATCAGTGCCATAAGAAACAAGGCAGAGCACCCCAGCTGCCCCTCCGAGGGGCAAGGTAGGGTGCACACCAGGGACAGGCTAGAGTGGTTTTCTGTGCTCCCACAAGAAGTCTGCATGAAGGAGTGTATGAAGAGCCATGAGCCTAGCTCAGGCCTGCAAGCACAGCTGCATCTCTGGCTGGTCTGCTTTAAGCCATGTACACCAGCCAGAGACAGCTGCCTGGCTCCAAGAGGTGGGCACCTGGAGCCACATAGGACACCTCACTGCGGGGCCTGCTCACAGAGCACCTTGTGGTGAGAGGGGCAAGCGGGGTGGGGAGTGCTCACGTACTGAAGTCGAGGATGTAGAGATCAGAGTGATCCATCAGGTCAAATTCATCACCCATTCCCTCCTCTGGAGATGGGCTGCAGAAGCCAAGCAAAGCATGTCAGTCAGTACCAAAACTATTGTACACTAGTTAGGGTCCCTTGGGCTCCCCAGGGGCTGAGCAAGTCCAGGACTGTTCCTGGCCTGCCTGTCCCATGCAGGGACCCTCTGATCCCTCCCATCCCTCTGCTTCCTGCAGTGCCACCCAAAGCCATGCCTTTCCCCAGCTCCTCAAGAGCTGGCAGAGCTGCACAGCGCCAGGGCTGCCTGGCTGGCCCAGCTCCAGCAGGTGGGCAGAACCTCACACCACTTCCTCTGCAATCCATAGCAGGGAATGGGGGAGCTGCCTCCTCCTCACACATGACCACAGTGACTCCAGCTGTGAGCTTCCTTCCCCCGCCCCGCTGCTTTGCTGCACCTCCAAGCTCAGGTCCCACTCTACAGGGAACATCTGGTTTCACACTCCTCCTTCCCCAGGTACCTGCCAAACCACTCTCCAACAACCGATCAACTCTGAGGCCACCCTCAGAACTGTGGCACCCACCCTCAGGGCAGGAGGAGGGTGCTGACAAACAGCTGCCTCCAGAGCTGAGGCTTGTTTCAGGACTCTATTTGCTCAGCAATTTCAGCAGATCTGACCCTCCAAAGAGGTCCACTCAGAGAGGCAAAGCTGAGCCCCAGGACAAGGCTGAGGAAGACTCTTGAGTAGGCTGGAGAAAGGATGTTACAGCGGCTCCTGAAGGCACACATCAAACACAAGCATCTGTCCAGCTGTTTGTGTAATAAACAGGCCCCAAGGGCTGTCCCACAGCAGGGAGGCCCAGACAGGCTGGCATCACCTGGAGAACCCAGTGCACTGTTGAAGACTAACCAGTTTCACAGCAATGCTGTATCATGGAAGGCTGCCCTAGTAACATGCTAGGAAATACATGTAAATCAAACTGTCTGGGCAGCATGACACAGCCCACGCTGTATCTTTTTACAGACCCCAGGCCAGCTTTACTTCATGGCCAAGGGGAGGCATGCAATGGGAAGTACAAGGACTTGGGAAAACATCACATGGGACAGGCATATGATCTAGGAAGAATCAGACACCACACAACAGCACAGTACAAAGTCCAAAAAGCTGTACTGGTGTCCCCAGTGAGGTAGGTAAGAAGCTGGATACCCAAGAGGACTTTTTGCAAGGCTCTCTAGTTGTGCTGCAGGGCTGCAAATCATGGGAGCCATGACCCATCTCCAGAGATGGTGGCAGACTCAGCAAGTAGCTAGTGGCCATCGAAATTTTCTGTAACCTGGAAAAGCAACAAAAGGAGCCATATGCTTCAGGCAACACTGCTGTGCTCTCCCTGCCCGCCTCACCGCTAGGTTCCCAGGGCTACATTTGCAGACTGCCACATGCCATATGCCGTATGTTATTCATGAGTCATGCCACGGAAACCTGTGAGCTAGATTCTCCTGTCTGTAAGCTCTCAAGAGCACTAATGCTGCTGTCCCAGAGGCAGCATGTGCTGTACCACACTGCCCCAGCATGATAAGCAGAGGTGTTTTCTCTGAGGACAATATGGAAGGTGCTTTGCAGAAGTTCAGCTTTTTCTACAGAGGAGTGAAGGCAACAGCAGAGAGTAAGCACCTGAAGCAAATGCTGAGATCTTCACCTGGCTTAGTGGCAGCTCCTTCCCTCTTTGTCCACAACAGCCATACATACCTGCTGCATTAGCACAAACTCTCCAGCAAAACCCCACAGGTTAGCAACCTGCAGCCAGGAAAACATTCTATTTTATTAGCTTGCATTCCTCTGACTAGGCCAGCAGCTGGACTGCTGTTGGGTTCTGGTGCATGAGCTGAAATTGCATGCCAAACACAACAGCACAAGGTTTGAAAGAGATTCTGCCCAGCCACGTGCTGTTCATTGCTCCAATTCTCTCGTGGTTAAGATCTACTGTAATTATTTCAGCACAGCCACTGAGATATAAGAGAAGCATTGAGAAAGCATCTAGGAAACCTCTGCATGGCAGTGCAAGCACAGACATGTTTCAGTCTGACTGCAGGAATCACTGTGGGCTCCAGCCACAGCTCCCTGCTTGTGCCAAAATGGGGAGAGCATTTCAGGAGACTGTAACAGAGCATGTGTCAGGCGCTGATCAGTGCAGCAGTCATTTTAGGCCAATCCCAATTTGCTGATACTCCTGTCTGATGTTGGTCCTGGCATGCTAGTGAGGAGCTATGGCTTCAGGCATTTCTAGGGATCAGACAGCCTCACCCATGGTTCCCCACCTCTGTGGTCTTGATGAAAGCACTCCCACAGCTGATGGTTGTTTGGAGAATTTGAAAGAAAGGAAAGGTGTTTTAAAGTCCTGCTTTGGTTTGTGACAACGCAATTTAGCACATCCTCATTGCTTAGCTGTGACCTCATGCAGTGACTTCTTGCCCCAGTGTCACTTGCTTCCACACCTATGATGCGCCAAGCCTCACATCTCACAGGACATGAGACACTACTTGCCCCCGCCCCCGGTTCCCATAACCCCAGCACAAACTGCAGGGCACAGCTCACTGCTGGCAGAGAAGACCTGTTGCTGATGGGTGCCATCTGCCCAGATACAGGCAAGAGCCCCTTTAAGTCCACCCTTGTGTGCTCACCACACTACAATCTAATCTCACATCCACGTCACAGGAAACCCTACGCCATCCCTTATCTTTCAAAGGAAAGCCAGCAGGCACTACGTCTGTGGTTTTAATCAACAAACTGCAAGTAGCTGGGGAAAGCCTGGAGTTCAAGACCAGGAGAACCACAACTCCCAGTCAGTAGGGTGCAGGGCACCCCTTTGCCAGCCACAGCCCAGCAAAACTGCTTGCCCCAGCTGCAGAGCAACTCATTGTTGGCAAATGCTCTTGGGCCCTGCACCAAATTCCCAGTGAGAGCCCCTGCTCCCTCACCAGAGCCAGGCATTTCTAAGCCTTGTCAGGGAAAACACAGCCTCAAGCCAAACCTAGATGGGCATCTGTTCAGCTCAACTCTGTTTTATAGCATTCCCTCTCCCCTTTGTTCTCCCTTGTGGACAGTCTCTGCATGCTGAAGTGCTGGTGGGTTTGGGAAGAAACCAGACCCGGGCCACAACTGTGACACAGCTAACAGGAGCACTGAGCTTAGCACTACGTGACTTTCTGGTCACTTAAATGGGCCACAAGTGACAGGACTGCTGCTGGGCCAAAGACCAGGCTCTGGACAGGACTACAAAAGAAACTAAGCATTTGGATGCCACAGGAGCAGGCAACCTGCAGAAGTGCCTCTTGATCAGTCTACAGTGTACCTGAACCCTGCAAGGGAAGGCAGGACACAAAGGAGTTTTGCCTGCCCATTAAGGCAGGACACAAAGGAGTTTTGCCTGCCTGTTTCCCAGCGCTGCTGCCCAGCAAGCCGAGCCTGCCGGCGCATCCTCCACGGAGCCCTGCTGGGTCCCCTGCGCTGTGCGCTCCCCCTCCCCCTTCCCAGGCAGGGGAGCACAGGTCAGGACGCAGACCACAGGGAGTTCTCTATTACAGCGACTTCCTGGAAAATTTCTTATCTTGCCAGGCAGCCCCAGAATACCCCTGATAACTGTTACAGGAAGCGAGCACAGTCCCCTCTCTGTCCCTCCACCACACCACCCCCCTCCCCCGGCCTGCAAGACCCTCCCTCCAGTCCAAGCAGTCCACATTCCTGGCTGCTAGCAGCTCTTCCTATCCCAAACTGATGAACTAGTTCACATTGGAGTTGAGTGTAGATTAAGGAACAAGTTGAGTACTGAAGTAATTCAGTGGAGAAGACAAGGTGCTGCTGCACTGCCTGTCAGAGGTGGACCAAACTCCAAAAAGCTGGTGTCAAATTTGCTGTGATTTGCTAGCATTTCCTAAGAGTTCAGAGTTCAGCTGCTGCTGTAACACAGATCCATACAGCAGCATCTGAGAGCATCCAAAACTGCCATCAAGACCTACTAAGCCTTCTCCTGTACAGAGCAGCATGCAGTATCTGTTGAGGAGACTGGATAAACTCAGCACCTTTGCATACCTCACTTGCACTGAGCACTTCCTCACACACACAAACATCCTACAACTAAGCACATCCTCCCCCCCCAGCACTCCTGGGGCCCGAAGGCCCTTCACTCCATCACACACTGGTATGGCCAGTCCATCAGCAGATGCCCTGCCTTGTCCCTCTGTCCCAACCTGTCTTCAGAAGTATCCCCCAAAAGCCGCTGCCATGGTCCTTGAGAAAGACCCAAAGCTTTCCAAACCATGTGGAGGGCCGAAAGCATTTTCAGATGCCTCTGCAAGGTAAATGCTGGCAAACAGGCCTGTGCTCCCGAGCTGCAATTTGTCATTCCAGACAGCATAGAGCATGTCCTGGTGATGGGCCACTTCCTTTTAGCAGCTGTTAAGGCTCTTGGCCACATCCAGCTGCCCTGCACCCTGACAGTATTACTTCCAGTTCCAGACCTTAACACAAGGTCCCTTTTGTGAATGGAAACTTTGCTAAGGAACCCTGCACAGAAGGGAAAGTTACCTTGTCATGGGTATGGGCTCCTCAAACGGCTCCCAGCTGAGCAGACATCCCACTACAGCTTGGCAGACACCACACTTGCCAATGAAAGAAACAAACTCTGGTGGGAGAAGCAGGGCAGCATGTAGGGAAGGATAAGTCTAAGGTCTGCTACAGCACAGCAGACTAGGATACTTATCCTTCTGATGGCAGGATCACCTCCCTGCTCCCCACCATCTCTTTCACAGAGAGCTTGACTACCGCACAACCCCTCCTAAACAGCGTGTTACATACTTCTGCCTCTACCTGTATAAGAAGGCTTGTCACAAGGTTATTTACAAACTTGTATGACATCTTCAATCTTCCCCTTGCCTTTTTCTAGAGGAGTCCTGATCTAGACGATTTATTCCACCTGTAAGGTAGATGGGCAGTTGCCATGTGCCTCTAATATGCATCTGACTGCAGCATAGGGCAGAGCATGGAGACACACTGTGCTGAAGGGAAGGCAAACCATCTCACAGAGCCACCCCACACAACTCACCTGGTGCCTCCAAAGAGAATTATTTTATCTCCCACTCTGCAGCAGCACTGCCGGCGTCGAGGACACGGACCTTTTCCCTTGGGCTCAATCTTCCTCCAAGAAAGAGAAACTAAGAGGCGAAAAAAGAGTGCACCAGCTTGTCACAAAAGCCTGGCCAAGACCCAGGTATAAGCAGGTTATGCATTTAAACAGATCACAGCAAAACTGGAGGCCCACTGCCACACAGACACCAACTAGCCAACATCCACCCTCTCTGTTGACCTTCTCTTCTTGCTAGTGGCAAAATGATGCACTTAGAATCCTAGAATTGGTTAGGTTGGAAAAGACCTTTAAGATCATCCAGTCCAACTGTTAACCTAACCCTGCCATCCCACCACTAAACCATGTCCCTAAGCACCTCGTCTACCCATCTTTTAAATACCTCCAGGGATGGGGACTCAAACCCCTCCCTGAGCAGCCCATTCCAGTGCTTGACAACCCTTTCGGTGAAAAAATTTTCCCTAATGTCTAACCTAAACCTGCCCTTGTGCAAATTCAGATCATTTCCCCTCGTCATATCACCCGTTACCCGGGAGAAGAGACCAACACCCACCTCACTACACCCTCCTTTCAGGCAGTTGTAGAGGGCAATAAGGTCTCCCCTCAGCCTCCTCTTCTCCAGACTAAACAACCCCAGTTCCCTCAGCCGTTCCTCGTATGACTTGTGCTCCAGACCCCTCACCAGCTTTGTGGCTCTCCTCTGGACATGTTCTAGCAATGCAACGTCTTTCTCGAGTGAGGGGCCCACAACTGACACAGTATTCAAGGTGCGGCCCTCACCAGTGCCGAGTACAGGGGCACGATCACTTCTGTGAGGTTGTTACTGAAGCATTGCTTAGATGCCAGGCGTGGCCCTGGAGCTCTGCCTGCTGAGATGGGAGTTGCAGGTCAAGGCCCTTCATTTGCAAAGTCTGAGCACCAGGACCCACGGGCTGCCACAGCAGCAGGTCAGACATCACAGGGAGCTGTACAGGGCAGAGCTCCAGGAGCAGGCAAGCAGGCAGCCTCCCTTCCTCAGCACCCTGCTACAGTCCAGATCTGGAGGAAGACCCAGGAACCAGCTCCATCTGCTGGCAGCCACCATGAATGCAGAGCTTCCTCGCAGAGTGGAGGCTGCTGGGACAACCTGATTCTGGGAGCATGGGGAACTGAACCAGGTAGAGAAGACAGCAGCTTTTGCCCTCGCTGCTCTCTGTGGCAAGGATGCTGGGGGGTCATTAATCACTAATGCACAGCACTGAAACCTGCAGGTTGCACTAGCTCATAGATCAGCTTGGGGAACAGCAAGTCGGCTGCAACTTTACTATACAAAGCAATTAGCAAACAAAATCAGTTTAATGGACTGTGAAAAGTGCCCGAGGACCCCAAAACAGCTCACAGTTGACTGATATTCAGTTTATCAGCTCAAGAACCACCCCTTCTGCTGCACAGTTTGACCTGGTACCAAGAGAATGTGGTATGGTGATGCTGCAGCTCAAGTTGAGTGGTTTCCCCAGCTACAGTCTCTCCCCATATCTTCTTTTCTGCCAACACTTCTGCATATTTAAGAACAAGACAAAGTTTTGCCACCACCCTTTGATTAGCTGTGGTTTTCAACAATACTTCCTTTTCCACCTTCTAACTGAGATTTGGAGACAGTCTGAGGAAAAACAGTAGTCCCAAACACAGTAGCAAGTTCCTGTCAACACTGTCAGAAGAGCCATTTCCCCCCAAGCAGGCTCCTAGCCCTGGGAGAGAATGCTTATCTGAGCACTCATACACTTGAGGGCCTTGAGCACTATCACTGCAACAAGTTAAAAGCATAAATACCTGGATTGAATTTCCAGAGGTCGTGGAAGTGTCTGTTCAGGCGTGCGTTGTAGCCACCAAATACATATAGCTCCCCATTGTAGCTGACTGTGGGGAGTAAGCACAGACATCAGTGTGCCACCCAAGGTAGAGCCCAGCAGGTCCCTGTCCCAACATCAAACACAAAGCAAAGTGGCGCTGGTTATCCACCTTCACTTACATCACCTTCATGTGCAGGACTAAGCGCAAGGCTTTTTGGTGAGCAGCAGCCTTCCGCAGAAGCCAGGCTCTGTGCACCCCTTGCTAACCCACATCTCCACCCAGCAGACCAGACACCCCTTCTGAGGCAGGCAAGAATTTCCTTCCACTGTCCTCGTCTCTCAGCAGACCCACACTCACATGCTGAATGGCTCCGACGGCCTTCAGGGAGCACTGGAGTTGGAGGGGAGTCCAGCCAGGAATTGGTTTCTGTATCAAATACTTTGATGCAGTTACAGTAGATCTCATTGTTGGAGTGAAATGGCCCAAAACGATCGGCTCTGCCACCAAATACGTACATCTTTGTTCCGATGATGGTAGCTGAATGGAAGTCTCTCCAGCGAGCTGGTGTACCCTGCAGGGGCAGAGTAAAACAGAACAAGAGAAAGAATGCAGGTTACTCAGGGAGACAACACGTTTTGATGGGGAAGTTGAGGTGGCTGCCTTCTCCTGGAGAACTTCCCCTCTTGCAGATGCCAACTACACCAGACAGAAGCTGCAAGACAAGTGTGGGCAGCTACCTCAGAGAATAGCAGATACGAGACTTTCTCCACAAACCAGAGCAAAAAGCAGACACTGACCTTGGCAGAGATTAAGGTCCACATCATGTTTGTGGTGTCCAATTTATGGATATCATTTGAAAAGCAGTCGGCCTGGAAGACAGCAGGGCAGTCTGGTCACAAAGGGACTGAGAAGCCTAGTCACATCTGGCTCCAGGAAGGGCACTGTCCCTGGAGCATCCTTTTGGAGTCAGTACTTCCTAAGAGACATGGTGCTTGCTCCAAATTGTCAGGGTAGACAGCACACTTATCACTTAACAAGAGGGAGGCAAAGCCCATTTATTCTCAAAGGTGTCCTGTCTCTCCCTGCAGCTTTCCCATTTATTTGGTGCTCGCTTCCTCCCGCTGAGGCTGTCCTGCACACAATACGTAAGTAGAACTTTGCCTCCACTCCATGCAGCAACAGAAGAAAGGGACACTAACAGGACAGCTGAACTGGCTCTGCTAAGGCCATCTGATGAGAGGTAGAAGCTAAGATTACTTCTAGGAAGCTAAACATACAGGAGCAAATACACTCAGCATTCTGAAGATCCCACAGAACTTGTCTGCAGCTAGCTGCCTAGAAGAGCCTGCATTCACATGATCAGCACAGATGGCTGCTCCTCCAGGCAGGGGAGATAGCAGCGAGACAGCTACAGGCTTGTTTGGTTTTTGTTAAAAACAAGCCACATTTGAACTGCTCCTGCTTGCTGTAGTCAAGATCATGGATCTGGCATGCTATTGTCCTCAGAAGAGGAGGAATAACCCTGGGACTGCCATAACCGAGCCCCAGCTTTCCTTCAAATAAACAGATGTGACTTCGCACAGCTTTTCTGGAGCCTGGTGATAGGCTGAAATTATATTTACCCACTTCTTAAGATCAGAGCATAAGGGTTTGCTCAAAGGAGCATTAGGCACACTGACAGCTAGTGCAGGATGACCTTCGGCTCACAATATTCTTAATGGGAGGGCAGGCAAATGTTTGCTGGAGGGGATCAGCAAAATGTGAGAGCAGGTACAGAACAGAGGGAACACGCACCAGATTAGGACAAAACCTTGCAGCAACACTGCAGACATTGGAAAGTGATTTTCCTGGCTCATTTCTCAGCCAAATGAAAATAAATGTAGATCGATATGTATTTATTAGAAATGTTATCTATTTATCTATCTCAATTTGGCTGAGAAATGAGCCAGGAAGAAATTATACATAAGAATACTTATAGTTTTGCCTCTACATATCTATATATTTTGGGGAAGAAAAAAAAAATCCACCATTTTTTTAGGCCTACTTTCCCAACCATCTTCTTTGCAAAACAATAAGCATAACCTGGGTAATTAATGCCGTAACTTTGCTGACAGTTATAAAATGAAAGCAACTATGGATATAAATATGCCCCTGTATCCTGCCTCTACCCATGTCCTGGATAGAAGCACCCTCTTTCCCAAGGGATTGCCAAACAACAGTTACAGAAACTACTCACCAGCTGTTCATAGCCTCCAAAGATAAACATGCTCTTTGCCAGGACACACGCTGAATGCCCATCTCTCGCTCCTGGGACCATTCCAGACACCTTTGGTGTGAACCACTTGTGTGTGTCTGAAATAAAATAGGAGGCAATGATAAGAAAATACAGTAGATGTTGGGATGGAATAGACTTTACTACTGTTCTTCATTTCTTAGACAGAAATTCTCTCTTTCACACACAGTACCTGCTTCTCTGGAGATGCCGCAAGCTTCTTCAGGCAGGGCTACCTGCCTGAGCCTCCACAGAGGGGCACAGTGACAGAGGTCTTGGCTCTTGGGCATGGCCACTGACTTTGCCCAACCTGACAAACAGCTTATGTTTTAAGTGTGAGTAGTACAGCACTGCTTGAGCAATGTTATTTTTATTGAATCTCTTGCAAAGCTTACTTGTGGGTCACTTACCAACTCTGCATTTACAGTTTCAATGACAATGAAGCAGTGACGCTAAGTGACTCAACTGACCTCACAGTGGGGAGATGCTGACTGACTGAGGAAAAACAGCTCTCAAATCCAGGCAGAAGTCACTTAACTACAAGCTCACCACGCTGACAGAGCTACTGTGCATGTCCCCACCTCCACAGTGCAGCTCTCCCTATCTTATCTGCTCCTCTTGTTACATTCCCATCCCCTCTTCAAGGGGAGCATCCCTCACTCTCCACCCTTCACCGTTCCCTTTGCACTGCTCCCCGTGAGCCTGCACCAGCCAGATTTGGCCCCTTAGCCTGCATGGTCCAGAGACTGGCTTGATTTAGGGGAGGACTTTAAATCCAGCCAGAGCTGTTCTCCATGCCAGGGCAACATGGAGCCAAGCCAGCAACTCACTGCCAAGCACAAATAGGCACCTGTCCCAAGAGCCCAGAGAGGCACAGATAAGCCTCGAGGCAGCAGGAGACATTTCCCTCTGCCCTCCCTAACTGCTACAAGCTGCTAAGAGCAGTGCTTATTTCAGGAAGTGGTAACATTGGAGCCAAAGCAACGTTCTCTATGAGGAGAACTTCTCTGAACTTGGCCTGAAGCCACAGCTATCCACCTAGGCTCCAGCTGGAACCACACAAAGGGTCTTGCAAGGTCAACAGAATCCCTGGACAGCCTCTAGTGAGAAAGCTGCAGTGGCTATCAAGTTCCTTTCCTTCATGGAACTGCTTCCAAGCCCAATCACATGGTAGCAGCAAGAGCTCACCCAAGCGCAACACATCAAATTAGAGATGGAAAAGACCTTGACTTGTTATCTGCTTGGCACCCCAGGGAACTAAATTGCACTCAGCCAGGACTTTTTTCAGCCTGATGCAAGTCCTACAGTGGAACTTGCACCACAGACATGGGACTGCCCCTGCCAGCCTCACTTTTCAGGACAGGCACAGCATGTACAGACAGCTGCAGAGGGTTTGGACCAGGACTGAAGTCTGGCCTTTCCATTAATTTTCACTCAATGGTAAAGTACTGGAGTTGGCAGGGAGACCAGGCAGCTCCCACTACTAGGTCTCTGCGTAGGCAGAGGTTTACTGGTGGCTTCCCAGCAGCATGTGTCAGGGGAAGTGGGAAACCCAGCTCCAAGCTGCAAGAGATTTCCTGGCGAAGAAGGGAACACATGACCAAGCACCAGAGCAAGCAGTTTCCTTGCAAGTCCAGCAAGCATGTCAGTGTATAGATGGACTTGCCTCCAGAATCCAGATGTAATCCCTTCCTTTTCTGACACTCCCATCCACCCAGTTCCTGATGGTGCCTGTTCTCTCTGGGTGCTCCAGCAGCACTATGGAGAAGCCCACAAAAAGGCTCAAGGAGTTTATCTTTTTTTCAGGTTTATCTAACTTGACTCATTCCTTTCCTTATTTTGCCATCTGGTCCCTGACTACTTCTGTGTTTTATTCTTCACTCTCCATGTTTTCAGAAAGAAGGACCACCCTGGAGAGGAACCACAATCCTCAAGAGCTCTAGCCCCTTCTCGCTGCAACCTTCAGCCACAGTTAAGGAATAATACATCACACAGAGAGAATGCTTCCGTTGCAGTTACTATCAGAGAGAGCACACAAAGCTGATGACAGAAAAATTAAAACCAGTTTGACTATTAGACAAGCTCAGTAATCTCTGTTCAAAGGCTTTTACAGAGAGTCGAGTGTGCAGACACACTGTTTGCACCATTTCCTCCAGACTGTCACTTTGTAGAGAGACTGAGGGACAGGAAAAGAAGTTGGGAAGCAGTGTCATGGGGCATAGAGAAGGTCTCATCAAGAGCAGTTGTGACAAGGAAGAATAAGAAGCTGGAACTTACTGACATCAAAGGCATAGAGCACGTTGCAGGCTCCCTCAGTGTCATTGCGACCACCCCATATGTAGACGGTGTCATCTATGAGCACTGCCGAGTGCCCATACCTCATGTAGGGCACCTCTCTCACATGGTCTCGGCTGTTTGTCCACACTGGAGGCAGCTTGATCCAGCGCAGAGACACTGAAAGCACAAGTTTGAGCCCATGTCAAATGCTAAGCCCTCGACACATCCTCACATGTCACAACCCATTGTGCTTCCCTCCCACCCCCCACCCATTACAAGGTGCAGAAGTAGTCTCGTAAGCAAGACAAAGCTGTGTCTGATCCCGAGTAGTATCCGGTTAAGGAATATGGAGGTACAGTTTTCCACAGGCCCCCATGAGTGAGACGATTCAAAGTACTGGAGGACCAGAGGATTCTGGACAGAAATAAGCTCTGTTCTGCACCAATTACAATGAAGAGGTTTCCACGTTGGCTCATCTTAGACTATGAGTGAAGGTACAGCACGTACACACCAAAAAAAAAAAAAATATATATATATATAGGGAAAGGAAAAAGAAAGAGTGCAGAGGTGATAATGAATGCAGGCACTACTTTAGGCTAGTGACATTTCTAAATAGATTCAAAGCTAGAAGAATGGGCAGCACAGGAATAATTCACTGCAGCAACAGGCAAGGGAACAGACCCAAAGACATCATTTGGACTTGCAGTAGTACAGTTTAAGTAAAGCAACACAGCACCTTTGTAGGAACAGGGTTTGTTTGCTTTTGTTTAGTTTTCTAAGCTTTAGAGGAGACAGCTGTCTGTCTCCTTTACCCCCATCCATACCCGAGTTCTCCTGCTAACTTGTGTTACTAGTAGGAGTTCCTTGTGATTACAGGTTCTCCTTCCTGGCAGCCTGTAAGTCACGTTCAGCACTAGCCAGAGCAGTCAACAAGTATTACAGGGTTTAATGACAGTGCAAGAGTCATGGAGAGTGTTACATGGCAATTGCGTAATAGCACCTAGACACACACCCCCACCACCACACACACATACAGGGCTCCAGTTTTGTTTCAACATGGAGATAACACAAAATATAGCAGAAAAAAGTCTGCAGTTCCCCTGAAATACTAACATAGGGAGAGGGTCAGGCGTCTTAAAAGGTAAGCATCTACCCCAGAGGCAGAAAGAGCATTGAGGAAGCACAGCCAAAGCTAGAGTCAAGCTAGACGGGATGTTTCCTACCTAAAACACAGTCTTTCTCTTTGGAAGACTGAAAGAGATCATTCAAAGTCTACTATCGTGGCTTTCGCACTGGAACCTGGCAACGCTAACTGAGAAAGGGCTTGGGAAGCCAGTGACACCTCCCATGTGGTGGCTGCAGCATCATGACACCTTAATGTTTGGGAGTGGTAGGAAGGGAAGACAAATGCAAGAGCATTCCTTTAGTCATGGTAATTGTGCTTCCACCATAAGAGTGGTGCTTACTGGCACATTTTACAAGCTACAAGGTTCGACTGTCTTGAGTGCGGGAGCCCAGTCTTTCTGGATAGCGATGAATGTCTTTGTTCACAAGATCCTGATCTATACTCCCTTCTACACTGTGAGTAGGTCACCTTGGCAGCCCTGTGTAACCAATGCCTTTATTCACTACTGCACGAGAGTCTTCTCTGCAGTCAGATTTAGAGGAGTGGATTCACTGCATCTTACGGACAAACTAGTTTTATCTACATGCCACATGCATGTTAAGAGAGCGTTCAGCATGCTGTCCAGTCTGAAAAAAATGGTCATTGGTTCTCTGCTCTTGGCTGTGTTCAGCTGGGCCCATCCAAGCACCCGTGCAGTTTTTCAACCACCTGCTTAATTATACAGAAATACTTCATGGACCAGCTCAGTAACCTGTTCAAGGAGCACTGAATCAAGAAATACAGCCTCTCCCAGCACAGTCATGGCTCCTAACTCACTCGTGGCTCCTGACAGATACACAAATGGTTCCAGTTCCAGATGCTGTTCTGAGCCACGTTGTGAATCTGCTGCCAAAACGGGAAGGCCTCCATCCTAGCCACAGGTCTCTACTGGCTCCATCATGCTGGCAGCGGTTGTCAGCTGCCCCCACAGGGAAACAGCTCAGGGGTCTAAACCTGGAGGCTGGACTGAGTGTGCTGGCTCCCACCCTATCCCTTCCAAACTAGGGGCAGCTGAGTGTGGTCACACTGCAAACAAGGTGGGCGACCTTAGCCAGCTAAACATCACCTCTTCACACCTAGTTGAGTTAGTGTTCACAGAGAACAAGAACTACAGCCCCGCCCTGCCCCGCATACTGCCCCTGAAGCTGAAAATACAGGGTGGCACAAGGGAAGAGGCTCCCATCTACACTGATAACTTTTTTGGAAATTAGAGTCAGACAGCACGTTACAGCATGTAACATGTTAAGCATCAGTAGGCAAGAAAGCTAATAACCCAGCCCAGCAAGCCACTCCTTCATACATCACAAGGACACATTTACCTGCATTAAAAACATGGACGTCAATCTGCCGCAGAGTCTCATAGTCTTCTCCAGAACAATACCCGCCAAAGGAATAGACCTTGTGCCCGACGGCCACGGCCGCGTGGTTCACCCTCCGTGGCCCACCTTCCAAGTGCACTGCCCACCGTAGCATTCTTCCTTGCAAGCCAGACAGTCTTCAGGGCCCCCAGTGCCACAGCCGCATGCTTCCTGGGCCACCACAATGTCACCTGGCTCTGTAACAGAGACAGAATGCTAAAGTCATAGAATGTTTTGGGTTGGAAGGGACCCCTAGAGGTCATCTAGTCCAACCCCCCCTGCAGTGAGCAGGGACACCACTAACTAGATCAGGTTGCTCAGAGCCCCGTCCAACCTGGCCTTGAGTGTTTCCAGGGATGAGGCCTCCACTACCTCTCTGAGCAACCTGTTCCAGTGTTTCACCACCCTCATTGTAAAGAATTTCTTCCTTATATCTAGTCTAAACCTACCCTGTTTTAGTTTAAAACCATTACCCCTTGTCCTGTCACAGCTGACCCTACTAAAAAGATTTTCCCCATCTTTCCTATAGGCCCCCTTGAAGTACTGAAAGGCTGCAATTGGGTGTCCCTGGTCAGTCTTCTCCAGGCTGAACAAGCCCAACTATCTCAGCCTGCCCTCATAAGAGAGGTGCTCATAACACAGTCCATCTTGCAGGTCTTCCTATCTTCCTTGAATGCCAGCTACAAAGGTCACAGTGCTGTATCCTCACTCATCTGCCTCCCAGCTGGAGACTGTTTTACTCTCCCCTTGGGAAGGAGACACAAGGCAGGTACCGTAACTTGAGCAAGGCTTGGAAGAGCAAGCAGAGATGCCCTTGCATACCAAAAAAGCTCAGGGTAGCTGTACAGGCAGCCCAAGCCAAGCACCTTCAGTGAAGGCAGCAGAGTGCTGCGTGCTCAGCCGTGCCCTGGTCATGTACACATCATGTGCATGCCAGAACAATTTGTCCACATGAAAACACACAGCGAGAGCCAATTGTAAAGGTGAAAAGAATAGGGCCAGAGGGAAGAGAGTGTGCTCTTCGGGTCAGTCATGAGAAACAGCATAGGAAAATATTTTAAAGAACCCACCCAGCAAAAAACCCCCAAAGAACCACCCGCACATAAAGCAGCCAACTCCCCAGTATGAGGGTGGACTAGCATTTGGACTCATTGATTTGAACACTAAGGTCCAGCTTAATTTAAGTGCAAGAGAACACCCCCCACCCCCAGTCTGGTTAGAAAGCTCTTTGCTAATGATCAGAATAAGGCCCTTTTCTCCTGCAGCAAATCCAGGCATAACTATGAAAATTTTGTAACACCATATCTCAGTTAAGAAACTGATATGCTTCACGCTTCAAACAGATGGCTTTGATCAGCTCTGAGAGAAATCACTGCAGCGGATTTTTGCAGAGATTCTCCTTTGGATCTAAGAATCTGGAGCACAGTCCTGCCCGGGACTGTGTCCCTGCTTCTGAAAAAGTGGGTCAGTTCAATTCTTTATCAGTTTTCCCTCAGCTGAAAAACAGCCATTAAAAGAGACGTCAGTGTTTCAGATAGCCTAAAGAAAATTCTCTTTTTTCTTGCTTGGTTCTAGCTTCTTGGAACATGCAGTCAGCGTGCTCCCGCCCCACAGCCAGTTTTAGCATTTGCAGAATGCAAAAAAGTTTGTAGATGCCTTAGAACAAGGAATAAAATTCCTACACATTTTCTCTGTCCCTTTGCTTTTTGGAAAGTAGTGAGTTTTCACAAGGAGAACTTTCCTCCTGTTGAAAGTTTCTGAAGTAGCTGGAGAGCAGCAAGAAGGGGCTGCTCTGCTCCAACTGGCCTCCCCCGGCCCTTCAGCCCAGCAGAACCACTGCTCGCAACCAGGCACCTATACGGCCCACCAGCAGCCTGATCACCACAACATCTGGCCCACCTGCATGCTCCCATTTTATCCCCACCTGAGGAAAGAGTCAGAGATGCCACCCAACAGGCAGAGCTCAGGCTTCCAGCTCCAGCCATGCATACTACAGGCATACGAAAGCATCCAGAAATGAGTGGCCTCATTCCAGAACTCCTAAAACTCAGCAAAATTTTAGTAATATCTTTTTAAATCTCAAGTTATTCCCAAAAATAGAGACTGGCAGCCAGAGCATGCTCTGTACCTGAAAGTTAGAGCAACAGGACATATGCAAAGTCCTAACGGAGAGCATCCTGCAGTCTTACTTGTAAGAGATGAGAGCAGACCAAGGAGCCCCTCCTACAAAGCTGCTTCTTCCTGTGGCAACCACCATAACCTAAATTGCAGTCAGCAACCCAGAAAGTCACATCAAGCTTTTCTCCAGCAGAGCTGCTCCAGAAGGGCCCAGAAATAGTCCCTCTCTGCTATGGGTCATGCTTCACTGTATGTTTAGGACCATCCCAAATTCAGACCTAGCAGGTTTGTTTTTTGTTTTTTTAAATTACTATTTCTTTTTTTAAGCCAGGCAGCAGCTCTTGAATAAGTCCTCCGCAAAGCTACAGAATAAATGAGTTTCCATGGAGACCACCAAAGTCACCTTTCAGGCTATTTTGAAGGCTTCACACATCTAAATCTGTTTCCTGCATCAGTCATGAGTTATCACTGAAAAACCTAGCCAATATTTTCCTCAAAATCGCTTTTTGGTTAAGAGATTCTGTAAGAGACTCCTCAAGGAGCTTAACTGGACTTTATCACCAGTGTCAATATCTTCAACACCCTTCAGACTGAGTTGGATCCTGGAAGATCAAGAGGATGAATCTTACTGTCAAGTTCTCCACTTGGTTCCTCCTGGGAGAGAGAAGCACAGCAGCCTGGCATGGCAGGCAGGCAGGCATCATACCAAGCCGCTTACCTTTTTTGCCAGAAAGGCTGGGAAAGAAAGGCTCTTCTTCCTTGGGAGTTCAGTCAAGCTGTGTGCCAGAGTCACGCTGCTGCCAAGAGCGGGATGCTGGTCCTTTCACTCCAACAGGAGCTGGCTACCCTGCGTGAACAGCTTCATAATTAAGATTAGTCATAGGAACACAGGAAACCAAGGCTTCATGTCCCAAGAAGTTGATCTGGTCAACCGAGAGGCAGCAGCTCAAGGTCCAGCTGGTGACACTGTAGGAAACACCTTGACATTGTAGCAACCATGTTGCAATGTTGTTTCCTACAATTACAGGGAAAGGTTTTTTCCAGAGATCAACCGCTGTCCCAGGAGGCAGGCGGTTGTATGCAGGCCCCCGGGGGGTGGTGGGAGTAATGGGGTTGAAGTTGGTGGCACCTCGCCTTGGCTTGGGCTGGGGATAACCCTTTGGAGCCAACACAAAGCTTAGCCAGCACAGCCCCTTGCTGCCACGCATCAGGCCCAGGGCATGCAGAAACACTCCTTTGCTTTATGAAAACAATCAGAAGCATGATGCAATCCTTACAGGATCATAGATTAAAAGGCAAAGGAAAACATAGGATTTAACAAGCTGCCAGGTTTTTCCAAACTCAAGCGCTCTTCTCTACACTGTAATAAAAACATCCACCCAGACTCCATCTTCCTCTTCTGGCATGGGCCACAACCCTGCCCCAAAGCTGTCACAACACCTTCCCGCCCTCACCAAGCACTTGTTCTCCTCTTTGCGGTCACGCATGGGTCCCCCCGCCCTCCTCCCTGCACAGCCCTATCTCCTGAGGACCCCCCTCTCCACCCCATGCTTTCTACACCTGGCTCCAGCCTCTCTCCTCTCCTGCCTTTTTTTGAAATTGTTTCATTAGAGCTGTCTTCTGTCCCAAAGTAAATTTGTCTCCTGCAATTCCCC
The DNA here is from genome assembly GCF_000687185.1 of Egretta garzetta. Classification (NCBI taxonomy): domain Eukaryota; kingdom Metazoa; phylum Chordata; class Aves; order Pelecaniformes; family Ardeidae; genus Egretta; species Egretta garzetta. The sequence continues at coordinate 330,512 of NW_009260136.1, forward strand.
TCTCTGCACTATCTGCAAATGAGTTAAACACACTTTTTGAGAAAAAGTTATTTTCTGTCCTACAACTATGCATGCTCTTAAGTTCTGTTTTGGGTTTTGACTTCCAATGATAATTTATATTATATAAACGAGGACACAAATACACCACTTTCCAACCTCATTCCTATGAGGACTTCTTAGTAGGTGGCATTATTACACTTGACATTAGGCAGCGTGCCTTAGATTTCTTTAAAGATCACACAGGGCACAGCTGGGGGAGAGGGGAACAGTAAAATTTATATGAAACAATTTGCTAACAATTTCCCCCAGCTGTAAATATTAAGTTACGCAAAATACATTCTGCAATTTCTCATTTAGGACACCAGCACCAGGGTCGTAGGCTATAAAACACAGAAATATTGATAAGACAGAGGCAAATTGTACCAGAGAGCACTGGCTGCAGGAAGGCGGTACATGTCCCAGCTCAGGCAAACCAGGTACTTTTTCACTCTGCACCACAAACCAAAGGGACAGTGACACTAACATTTGTCATCGATGGGAGGAAGGGCTTTCACACCACAGAAAAACTAAGCTTGAATCATTTAAATCACAGAAGCTATTGCTACTGCCAAAAGCCAGCAGGGTAAGAGGAGGGTTGCCTTCTGCATGGATTCACGCAGACACCGAGCTAAGAGTGTATCCCTTTTCTGGATCCTGCTGAGCCACCCCTCTCCTCCTCAGAGCTGCAACTCTTTTAGGGCAGCCTCTGCAGTTCAGTAGAAGCTGGTTGAAGGTCTGAGAATCTCCTTTGACTGACTCAGCATGCCCAGCTGGAATTGTGCCCCAACAGCCCCAGAAGCAGTGACCATAAAGCTCCATCAAAACAAGCACACTTTTCTTATACAGTGAGGGAAGAGATTTTCTAGATGAAACAAAACCAAAGAAAGCGCCCTCCCCCATAATCTGTCAGCTTGGCGTACACTTGCTCATCTTAGATCAGGAGGCTCTGGCTGCCTCTCTTCCCCCAGTCTCAGCTGGGAGAAGCGAGGCACTGAGCATCCTGACCATGGCCACGCACATACCTGGGGTCTCCTTCGCAGAAAGGCACATGTGCTTCTGTTCAAGCCACCACTTGCTGTCACTGATGCATGTGTCAGCTCCCCACTTCACCTCTCCAAGAACTAATTAGATTATTTCATTTAGCACTCACACAGGCAGTGATCGTGCAATCTTCACAACTCCCCATTTTCCTGGTCTGGCATAATCTATCCAGAGTTACAGTCAAGCACAGAGAAATTTGGGTTGAAACCCTGGTAGGTTTTGTCATTAATTGTCAAGAATAAGAATGTTTCTAAAAATCAAGTTACACTTCACCTACTGTTGAAGTACCCAATGCTGATGATGCTGGAAATTAAGTGAGCACAGCAATGAGCCGTTCCTGTGCCACTAAGCACAGGGAGGCTAAAATTAAAAAGTGCTCAGAATAACCTGCTGTGGTCCCACAGAAATGCCTGAAGCCCTGCATTGACTGGGTGCAGCACCACAAGCCCAGGTGCACCCTACCAGAGTAAGTGGCACAACAACAGTCATGGGGTGACTGCAGACTGGTTCTGCTACTGCAGTCAGGTGTGACAACTGACCACAGGTGGAAGATAAATAGCAATGGATGTCCTTCAACACCTCCCTTGTTCTTCTTCAGCGCTGACATCCAGCAAAGGGAGCACAGCAATTCACCCAGGGCATTTCACTGCTAAGCAACAGATTTCAAGTCAGCTCTGCATTCTTCAAATGCAGCACCTATAGACAACACTCACAAATCTCTGGCTGTGCTGTTGTCTGAAGATACACATAATGCCTGAAACAACCTTCATCCTAACTGCCTCAGCTTACACCTAACAAGAGTCTACCAGTGTAGCATATAGCCATCCGCAATCACCAGGAAAATCACTCAATTTCTCACTAGCCTACCTTCCAAAACTGTTGTGGTGACTTGAGGAAGTGGCATAGATGAAAAGAAAAAAAAAAAAGTAATCATGGTTTTTACAGTCAGATTTTTCAGCTGTTTGTTCTATTTGTTTTAGACTTTCTGTTTTCTATCCCTACAATTAACTATGAAAACATTTAATTTGAAATAGAAAGCTACTGACCATCTCCAAGTACAGCAGCCACATGATAATCTTAGAACAAAAAAAATATATCCTTGGATCCACTTCTTTGTGCAAATGGAGTTCATGGGGCTCCCTCATTCCTCTATGCACCCCAAAAGAAACCTGGAGCCATGAAAGCTGCTCGGCTTAGCCTTGCTGCTGTCAATACCCACAGCAAGGGGGAGAAAACCCAAAAGAAAGCAGGCTTGCACTGTCACCCCCAGAATTAGAGCACCACCCCAAGCAGAGCAGCCTACTGCCCCTGCAAAGTCGCTCCGGAGAGCAAATCCTACCGTGTGGCTGCCTCTGCCCTGTCTTCCAAAAGATGCCAGCCACAAGGTTTAGTAACACTTAAAATAGCCCAGCCAGCTCACAGCAGTCCATATAGACAGTTCTATTTCAAGCACATCCAACTTACTGTTAGAGATAGCACGAGAACAACCCGCTTTCTTCACTCATACTTTGACAGTTATCTGATGCTTTGGCTATTTATGCTAAGGCAGTCTGAAATTGCAAGCTTGCACATTCAGCTGCTCAGATACTCACAACACAATTCCAGCACCAGTAAACTAGACGGTGCTAGAACAGCACCCAAGCTCGTTAACTGAGACCGATCTGGAAGCTTGTGTTTGACATGGGAACCACAGACCACACTGCTTGGGCAGAAATTTATTCCAGCGTCCCACCCTCCAGACAGCAGCACCGCCTCCTTATTTTTGCCCGCTGCTGACTTAGTTTTGCCCAAAGCCCAGCTAAGATTCTGCACCTACTGAGCTGGCTTCTCCCCTTCCTCTCCTTGCCCCCCAAACCTCACTGCTGCTTCTCTACAGAGTGCGCCTAAGCTTCAGAGATATTCCTTGACCTTCTCTCCCCCAACAAGAATTTGTCTGGGCCTCTGGCTACTGTCAAGCTGTTTCGGCCATAACAAGGGCAGCCCTTGGGAGGGAGCAGGCCCAGGAAAGCCAAGGTGACCACTAACGTGGCATTTCTTGCTTTACGCAAAGCAGAGGCGCTTTCTTCCTCCAGACCTGCTGTCACTCTGACGCCAGGCCGCAGGCAGAGCATCCTGCCGGGCTCAGCGGGCGCCCAGGCGCAGCCAGGGCAGGCTCGCAGCCTTTGCTGGTGCCAGTCTCTGCTCTGCTCATGGTGCACGGGGCTGGGGAGGACCAGGCGTGAAGCCCCAAGCCCATCAACGTGGCCAAGCCCGGGTGAGCACGTAAATGGGCTGAAATCGCGCAAGCCCGCGGGGATGGCGAGGGAAGGGATGGCGAGGGAAGG
>NW_009260136.1:335093-336051 GCF_000687185.1 Egretta garzetta
TGCAGTCTCATGCCCTCTCTGTTCCCAGAGCATGTGGAGCTGGTGAAGAGGACGATGGCCAGCGTGAAGCTTCCCACCCTGGGCATTCCGGCCTGGGCCAGCGAGATCTCGGAGGACCAGTGGAAGGACGTGGTGCAGCGCACACTGCAGGCCCGGCAGAGCCTCAGTGGCCCCAGGCCCGAGTGGAAGTGAAGGCCAAGCTGTGGCATGGGGGGCAGCTAACCCCAGCCCTCCCTCCACCACGCAGGCAAGGCAGGCGCCTGCTGCCTTGGAGCCAAGTGGTGACGGGACTTGCCAGTGTCAACCCTCCAGTTTCTCCCACTGACGTCTGACTTCCCTTCCTGCTCCTCTTTCCTGGTTCTGGCTGGCACGTAAGTTGCTGTGATGTCCTTGTGTTGGCTTCCTCTGCCTCCTAGGAGCCCGAGTGGTTTCCATACCTGTGTGCGTGTGGAGGGAGGGGGCTTGGCCGGCTTTGCCCAGATTCCCATGGGACAACCACTAGATTTGTCCCCGTACTAGTCCCCTTCCATGCTAGGGCCCCTCCTCCCAGGACAGGGATTATATGTTGGAATATCAGAGGTGGAGTCCAATGTGTCTTTCCAAGAGTTTGGTTTTATTTAGTTCTGTACATACAGGGACATCTGTACAAAATCCAACACTTTCATACTATGTAATGCTCTACTGAAAATAAAGTACACCATATGTACATATGAACTGTAAGCAGCTTAATACTTGTGTCCAGGGGGTGAATGCAGTAGTTACTTTTGCTTGTTCCCTCAGGAGGAGGGACAGGTGAAGTGGAAGAGGCAGCTCCAGTTCTGTCCATTTGGCTGATGTGGGGAAAGGTGTAGGCAGAAATGAGCAGCACTAATGCTAGAAACCAAGTGTTGAGCAAGGGGCAGCTGTAGCGTGGCAGCTGTAGGGCTGCATATGAGCAGTACGTGTGGCAGAGAGGGTG
>NW_009260136.1:336096-353325 GCF_000687185.1 Egretta garzetta
CCCCTTTCTCACATGGCCCCATTCTTAAATGTCCAGGACGCTGGAATGAATAGGCAGCAAACTAATGGCAATGTGAAGGTACTAAGCATAAGTTCCCTGACCCAGAACAAGAGACACAAAGCTATGAGAACATCAAAGCCATACAGCACGTAGTTGTGATGCGTTACAGTCCTGCCCCTGCATATGGCATAGCCCCAGTAGCATTCCTCCGGCCACACTCGGGGACTGCCAGCGGAGATGGACCATCTGCAGGACAGTGACAGCCTCTGCGCACCAGAAGTCTCCATTCCTTCTGCAGGCAGAACAGCCCACAGCAGGGAAAGGCAGCCGCTGCCTAGCAGCAAGCAGGCTCGAGTAAGGGCACACATGCTGTAGCACTCTAAAAATGAGGCAGCAGCTTATAACGCAACGCTAAGCAGATGAGTCGGAAAGCCTGTAATGCAATGGGAAGAAACATCCCCCCCAGCCCGAGCCCTGCTGCGGGTGGCACTTGGCAGTCCTCCTCTCTGCTGTGCCCCAAGCTGCCTGCCGCTCCCATGCACCACCCGGCATCACCCAGTGCATGTCTACATGCTGTGCCAGGCATGAGGTAATTGATTGGCAGCTGACCATGAGCTCGGACTAATGTTCAAAATAAGCAATAACCTCCCTGAGGTGTTTCATAAGTCTCCTGATGAACTGGCCCATTTCATGAAGCGGAGGGGAGGTGGGGTCTTGCGTGACTGTGGGTGATCTCGCACGTACTCACGCTTGCCAGCTGCTCCTAAGAGATGGTGGCATGCCTAATGAGGGCCAAACTGAAAGAGAGCTAAACAGGGCAGGGGGTACAGGATACACAGGGAAAAAACAGCTTAGTTTGGGTTGGAGGAAAGATGTGCTGCATGCCAGCAGTAATATAAGAGGGGATGAACCTCTGACCTGGCAATGGTTTACTGGTGAGGGCAAGCAGATACACCAGGACCTCCTGTGACATCCCATGATGCTGCAAAGCAGCATCAGACAAGCACCAACCCCGTAAGCTCCCTGCACTATTGCAAACCCACTTAAGCTTATGTGTCGAGAAAGCAAGCGCAGCAGGCAAGAAGCAAGGAAGACTCCCATTTCTATCACAAGCCAGCCTCTCTGAGGTGGCACCTTGGCCTGGCACTGAATCTGCACCACAAAAGGTAGGGGAGAAAGCTGGATCACAGTAACACCCAAGTGCTGCGCAACCCCCTGGGCTATCAGCAAGTGTGCTCTAAACGCTATATTAGCACAACAAGTCCCTGATGCACCATATGATAACTAACAAGGGCCTTGGGCCACAGCAGGTGCCAAAGTAACAGGGCGAGGTGAACTTTGCTCAGAGCACCCACAGAAGCAATTCAGCGGTAGCACCTAGCCACTGATCAGAAAGAGGAGACAACTGAACACTCAGAAACTCAGCCTGGCCCTGTAACGCGTATCCATTGCTTCCACTAGTTTGCAGCGATTACTTCAGCAGCACAAGCTTCCTAGAAACCCTGGCCACTGCAGAGCTAAGGATGGGATAGAGCAACAAAGGGAGAGCTGCAGGAGTATTTTAATTGAGCAGGCAGAGGAAGAAAGCAGAAGTCAGTGGCAGACACCTGCTACAAAGCGGGAAGTTAATTCTGGGCCCACAATTAACCCAAGACACCAGGATGGAGACAAGTCAGCACGAACCAACACAAACAGCTGAAGGAATTCACTTTCCCACAAGAGAGCTTCTAAGGATGCTCTAAAGGGAGGGCTGCAATAGCATGTAGTGCTTGCACCCAGCTTTACTGGGGGTGGCAAAGCACTGAACCCCCACTCCACTGACAGGGGAATAGAACAAGGGGCTTGAAGCAAAAGAAAGGTGGAAGCAAACATCTCCTCTGCTGTACGCGAGACCCTCCAGCTGCAGAGCTGCACCCCAAGGCAGGGCAGAGAGGCAGCAGAGCCCCCACAAACTCCGCCACATGCTCCTGCCCCAAGCTCAGCCTGACCTCTGATCACTGCAGGGCTTGGCTGTGCAGGCAGCATGGGGGCAGGCATGGTGGAGATGGGCACTTGGGGCTTGTAGCAGCATGCTGAGCCACACGCGGTAGTCTCTGGCCAACACAGAGCCTGTGTTGCAGGGCAGCAAGGCTCTGGGTCCCTGGCAGAGTAAGAACCAGGCGGCAGCTGGAAATGAAGCGACTCCTGCCTGGGCTGATACAATCGCAGGACAGGCAGGCTCCCTTCACACACGCACACCCAAGGCGGAAAAGCAGGAGGACATGACAGTGGTGAGATACAAGTTATAACGTAAAACCAGGTCTACCCTGGAGGGATGTGGATGGAGTGGAGGACAGGCACAGCTCACCATGTTCATTCCTTATTTATACATGAGAACCAAGTGCATTTCCGTGACCCCTGGGGGAAAGGAATGGGGTAGAGCTTCCCGGGCCAGCTCCTGAGCCCGTCAGAGAGCCTCCTGGCTTGAGGTGAGAAACTCTTCTGCTCTCTTGTGGGCCTCCAGGGCTTTTATAGTGTAGACGTCCTGAGGAAGCTCAGATTTCCGGCGCAGCAAAACTTTCTCCTTCTTAATGTCCTTCAGCATCTACAGACAAACCAAGAGAGTCAGGGATCAGCAGCAAACCCCTTCACCCCTCCAGCCTCCCCATTCTCTGAATCCAACCACTCTAGGATATGCTGGGTGACACCGCAGCATACTGCAGAACAGGCTGAGAGCCAAACACAGATCAAAAGGACACAGAAAAGTCCCACTTGCACTTTTTCCAGAGTGGGAAGGTTAGACTAACTCCACTCTTCAGACTACAGGTTGATCTCTAAAGATCAGGAATGCAAGCAGGGACATGTACCCTTCAGAACACTTGGAAAGAGCCAGGTCTGGCTGCTGGACCCTGGACTGACTATGCTGATGTCCTGGCTGGTCTGAGAGTAATCGTAGAAGGACCCTAGCCACCTACGCACCTGCACAGCCTCTGTCTCCACTGTTTTCTTCAGTAGCTGTATATCCTCCGCAGTTGGGGTCTCCGTTTCCATACAGCAGACAGGAGGCAATGGTGGAGGTGCGTAATACATTGGGTACTGCAGACAACACAGACAGCTGGGGAGTCAGCATGTCATCCAACACCAAGCCTTCTTCCCCAGCACCCGAACACAGCATGGCACATTTCTTCCAGCTGCCCCTTCTGGCACCCACAAAGGTAGCAGTAGGTACCTTTAGTAGGTAGACGGGAAAGGAGCATCTTCTCTTACCCATTCCTACCTGTGCCCTCTGAGCCACAGCACACTGCTTGTGCAGCCACGGCTGAGAGGAGTCCATAAACATGTACATGCTCTCTAAAAGGCACTACTTAGTGCTACAGAGGGCCAGGCTGGTAAAAAACTGCCAGCATCCCCAAGACACTGGGTTTTGGGAGGGACAGACCACTGTTGCAGCTGTGCGCACAGGACCGAGACCAGGTGCTAGAGCCTGCTCTCATGAGCTAAGGAAGCAGGTCAAGACCACCGGCATATTCTTGTCTTCGTCCTAGGTCCTGCTGTTACCCACCTGGGGGTTCAGCCGGGCCAGTTCCTCTATTTTCTGCCACATTTCTTCTCGTTCCTTCATCCTGAACCTTCCCCTGCAGAGAGAGAGAGCGCAAGTGTGAACTCCTGGGGAATGTGCAGCTTTTGCTCAAAGGAAGACAAAAGCAAGAGACAGCAGAAAAGCACAGGCAAGGGGAAGAGCTGCACTGTCCTTCAGAGACCCCTAATTCTATCTACAGGTGAGACATGGCAAGAAGAGGGGACACACTGCAGCTAGCAGGAGGTAGGCAGGCACGCTCCTTGCTCACCTCAGAACACAGGGTGGCAGCAGTGGGCTGCACAGGCACTTTTTCCATGGCTTTGTGCTGCAGGAGCGGACCAGGGTGACTGGTTTCTGGAGTAAAGCAATGACACCAGTTTGGATGTCAAACACACATTTTCCTGGTGCCCCATAGATACAGAGGGACAAACTGCCACTTCCAGTAGAGCTGGGGCTCAACTGCCCACAGTTCCCTCCCTCTCTGCCCATAACACACCAGAGAGCTGCCCAAACCCCCAGACACAGCTCTTTACCTTGGCATAGACCTTCAGTGACTGTTCAACTGGGCCACCTGTAAATCCCAGGGCAGTGAATGTTCCCTACAGAGGTGAGCATCTACCACTCCTTGTTATTTTCTTCTACACTTTAAACATCTACACTAAATGATCCGGGGGCTAGAGCACCTCTCCTATGAGGACAGGCTGAGGGAGTTGGGCTTGTTCAGCCTGGAGAAGAGAAGGCTGCGGGGAGACCTGATTGCGGCCTTTGAGTACCTAAAGGGGGCCTATAGGAAAGATGGGGAAAATCTTTTTAGTAGGGCCAGCTGTGACAGGACAAGGGGTAATGGTTTTAAACTAAACCAGGGTAGGTTTAGACTAGATATAAGGAAGAAGTTCTTTACAATGAGGGTGGTGAAACACTGGAACAGGTTGCCCAGAGAGGTGGTGGAGGCCCCATCCCTGGAAACTTTCAAGACCAGGTTGGACGGGGCTCTGAGCAGCCTGATCTAGTTAGCGGTGTCCCTGCTCCTGCAGGGGGGTTGGACTAGATGACCTCTAGGGGTCCCTTCCAACCCAAAACATTCTATGATTCTATGATTCTATGATCTCTGCTTTATTTCTGATTTTAACTGTCTGGCTTTCATCCCAGCTCTAGTGCCCTATCTATCCATGCTAAGGAAGTTCTTACACTCTGTAACCACCTCACACTCTTGAAATACATGTAAGAAAGGAGCCTAAAAATGAGAATGAAGCTGCCAAGCATTCAGGCAGTAGACTACTCCATCAGAGAACATAGGGTGAAAAAAACCTAAACAAACCCAAACCCCAAATGAATAACCCACACCTCATTTTCTGATAGAGCTCTGGAGATCTCTGCATCGGACTGTGACCAGGAGTTAGCACTGATTTTCCCTAGCTCTTTCCTGCCTCATCCCCAATTTCTCCAGAATCCTTTTTAATGTCTGGTAAACAGAAATATACATATTACTCCAATCTTGCCACTGGAAATGTAGACTGATGTATCTGTCCACAAAGGCCCTCACATCATGAAGGCCACTGCCCCTCCAAAGCAATGTCTACTGCCATGCCATGTAAGGGTGTAACAAAGCTCATTTTGTTTGGCTGGATGACATCATGCTACTGGTCTGATACACAGCGAGCCAAGGGCACTCATCCGGTCACTCAGCTCCATGCATCTCTAGCACCAGTTCTTTCCTTTCAGATCACCAAAGCAGTCCGAATAGCATTGGGGGAGCTCTCTGTTCCCCATCACACTTCAAAATCCACTCGTTTACCCACCATGTGCTCAGCTGATATTGCAAAAGACCACCTTGCAAAGAGATTACCTGCTCTAAGAGTGCTTCTAAAAATCTGAAAGCTTTACACCTGTGATCACTCTTTTCAACCAAACAAGTATTTCCAAAGAATGAAATAAAGTTTCATCTTTATTCTGATATCGCTGTGACTTAATCATAGTATTACAGCTGTCCAACATCCCTCTACAGGGGAAACTTCCTCACAACCTCATCAATCAGCCTGGCTTTACCGCTTACACTAGCACATTTCCACTGCAGTTTATCTGAAAGGGTCAGTCATCCTCATGAGTCTTTGGAGAATCCTACCTTTCTAAACAGCAATGCCCCACAGGACAGCGCTGGGTCTATGGGAGCAGCACCCCCAGCCCTGCTTTCTAGGTGATGCACACCTCATCAGCTCCCTTTGTACTCCCCCATTACTAGTAGTGTGAGAAAGCCACTGGTGGGACATTTGGAAAAGAAGAGCTATATTGGGAGGTATCTTCTCCTTCCTGCTGCTGGGGCCTACACTGAAGGAAGCAAGGTAGCTGCTACCAGAGAGGTGTCAGGGTTGCCCCATGGCATGCCAACACCACACTTCTTGAAAGGCAGTGTTCAAAGGCCCTCACACTTTTGCAGAAGGGCACATTCAGGACAAGACACTTTCTATCTGCCTCGACCTCCCCACTGTTTTTGAAGGGTTCATGATAATTCAAACAGCTTCAAGATGTCTGGGGAGATTAGGAAGATGCAGTCAGTCCATCTGTACTGAACAGTAGATAGCCTCCCCACACATTCCAGGGAGAGTCTGTACCTCCATGACCAGCCTTGGCTGCAGCCGCGCAGCCAGGGCTGCAGTGGTGACAGGCCTGAGCTGGCATGTCACTTGTAGGCATGGTAACTAATTAAAAACATGGCTAAGCCTTTGCTGAGTAGGCCTCTCCGCATCTGGTTGCAGCCTAACTGTACCTACAAGCTCCCTCTCAGCTGATTCACATCTACTGGCTTTGTTCACACATGCAGTCCTTCCCACAGGTGCTATTTTCTAGTTCATAGTACAAGGTCTCTAGCAGCTCATTGGGAAAACACTTCATAGGTGTCTCTTCCTTTTTCTGTCTATGCTAAAGAAGGCTCGGTGTTTCAAACTCATCAGTCTCACTGAATAAGGCCAAGGTCCTGTGGAAAAAGCAAGGCATCGCACAGTTCAAGGTCAATGCTGTATCCATCCAGCATTCCCACAAGCAGCCTTCGGCACACTGCTTTACTCCAGAGGCACTCAACGTCACAGCCTCGCAGGTTTTTATTAGGCAAAAAAGTACTATTTCTACTTGGTTTAAGTCTCCATGTCTGAAAAGAAAGCTGCAGTTGACTGCAATGCTGCATTACTGTCCACCAACAGGCATGGCCTGCAGCCAGCTCTGCCAGGGAGGCAGGAGAAATGAGCTGCAGACACAGCATGTCGTCTCCACTGGAAGGGAGGCAATGGGACCTGCTGCTCCCCAGAACAGGTTGTAGCACTCTGAGGAAAGAAGAGCAGGTAGGGGAAGTGCAGGAACTGCACACAAACCCCAAGGCAGACTCTTCAGCTACAAAATGCTCATTACACTGGGGAGATACCACTGAATGCTTTTTTAACTTATTCTATTACACTCCAGAACATGCAGCCACAGTGGTAAGTGCACATGGATTTGCTTTTATTTCTTGGATATTTGAGAGACATGGAGGGAAAAGATGACATTTTCACAATGGACTTAAGCAAAGAACTCGGGCATACTGCTCTAGTAAACCCAGGTTTCTAATGTGTCTTCCCCAAGTGCATGCTCTTTCCCCCACCACCGTCCTATGTCCTGTTCAGTCCCAGGCCCCTTGCCCAAACATCGATCGTCTCACTTCTCCTCTAATTTGTTCCGTTACCCATCCCATTCCTACTCTCCATTGACATTAAAAATAACACTACCCCCACCCCCACAACCCGGCTCTTCGCTGCACCTCTGCCCAAAGTTTTTACCTCCTTGCCCAGACAAGCTGCTTTTCCAACCCCCCGGAGCCTGCTGTCCGACCCCATTCCCTTCTGCCACCAATTTCCCTTTCCCAGCCTGTCTCTACAGACCTTTCACAACATTCTCTCCCAGCAATAGCATCCCTTCAGAGGGGGACCTTTTCACACTTCTCAAGCCAGGAACAGCTGCTAATGCTGTGCTAGCGACAGCAGGGAGGAGCCATCTTGTTTTCACCCAGAAAGGCATCTTTAGCTGGGTCCCTGTGGCAGGGAAATGCCACTTAGCTGAGGAATTGTATCAGGCTCACCGTAGGTAAACTCGGATTCAGCTGCTAAAAGACATTTTTATATCCCACCCACCAAGCTTTCAATTGACATTTTATCAAATTTGGTTGTCTAGGAGAGCAAAAGGTATATTCTTGATAAACACAAGGTTTTCTGAAGCATAATTAGGCAGAGAGACACTAGAGAGAAAAAAAAAAATAATCTTAACATGAGCAGAAAATAGTGCAGCTCTATCCATCCATTTCTTGGGACAGCTCTGAGCTGCTTTGTTGACCTTTTCCAGAATAATTCCTCTATCAGCCACACACCAATGCTGGGAACAGTCATCCTCAGCAGGTCAGCACGGGTAAAAGCTAAACAGGTAGAAAAAGCTCCTGATGGGAACAGCAGGTAGATCTCACAGTGAATGTGCTGTCATTGTGACTTAAAATATAAGCGCAGACAATTGTGGGCTTCACAAACACCCTAGAATGGGAAGAAAAAAAAATCTTGCTTGCTCCCAATTTAGATGTTAACAAAACCTTAATTTCTCCATATACAGGTTACCTATCCCCAAGCTACAATTCATAACTCAATTTTTTTATTTATTACTATTTCACAAAAGAACTGAATGTATCCCAGAGCTCCCCAATGCCAGCAAGGGTTAGCCCTGCTCTCCCCACTGCCACTCTTGTGGCAGGCGGGGGGCAAACATCCAAGAATGAGAAGCACTACTTTATGTCACTAAGTCAACAGACCCAGGGAAAAAACAAAGTTTCCTTCTAGCTTACTGAACTGACTCACCTCACCAAGGCAAGTCATACAAGCAACAAAACCAGCACAAGGAAGCAGAGAAAGTGGAGTTTTTTCCTCTTTACAGCATCATGGCACAGGTACTTGCTGAGCTCAGATTTTATCCCCACCATTTGCTCTTATGAAATTCCAGGTATTATTCCATCTTTATTACTGGAAAATAGAAAGCATCCTGTGGCATGAAAGATGCATTATGGCCACTGCAGCAAAGCTCTTCAGAAAAGTCTTTCTAAAGCAGCAGGATTCCACTGGCACCACTATGACATACATGACACCAAACTGGGTGGGATTGTCTATCTGCTCGAGGGGAGGAAGGCTCTGCAGAGGGACCTGGACAGGCTGGATCAATGGGCCAACGTCAACTGTATGAGGTTCAAGAAGGCCAAGTGCCGGGTCCTGCACTTCGGTCACAACAACCCCATGCAACACTACAGGCTTGGGGAAGAGTGGCTGGGAAGCTGCTTGGCAGAGAGGGATCTGGGGTTACTGGTTGACAGCTGGCTAAACATGAGCCAGCAGTGTGCCCAAGTGGCCAAGAAGGCCAATGGCATCCTGGCTTGTATAAGGAATAGTGTGGCCAGCAGGAGTAGGGAAGGGATCATGTCAGGAAAGACGTTGCATTGCTGGAACATGTCCAGAGGAGAGCCACAAAGCTGGTGAGGACAAATCTTATGAGGAGCAGCTGAGGGAACTGGGGTTGTTTAGCCTGGAGAAGAGGAGGCTGAGGGGAGACCTTATCACCCTCTACAACTACCTGAAAGGAAGCTGTAGTGAGGTGCAGTTGGTCTCTTCTCCCTGGTAACAGGTGGTAGGACGAGGGTAAATGATCTGAAGTTGTGCCAGGGCAGGTTTAGGTTAGACATTAGGGAAAATTTTTTCACTGAAAGGGTTGTAAAGCATTGGAATGGGCTGCCCAGGGAGGTGGTTGAGTCCCCATCCCTGGAGGTATTTAAAAGGTGGGTAGACAAGGTGCTTAGGGACATGGTTTAGTGGTGGGATGGCAGGGTTAGGTTAACGGTTGGACTTGATGATCTTGAAGGTCTTTTCCAACCTAACCAATTCTAGGATTCTATGAACTGGTAAAAATTTCCAAGGCAGAGCATAAGCGTTTCTGCAAAGCTGAGAATCTTCTACATCACAGTTTATTTCCTCACGACCCAGAAAACTCTGATACTCTTTTCCAAGCTACCTGCTTCAGCAGAACTGAAAGGATTTTTATCAGGGCACACATTTTATCTCTTCTCATGCCTACTCATAGTTATTGCTGAGGAATCCTACTTTTTCACAAAATGATTTGCACCACCTTTCCATTTTCACTCTGCCTACTGGCACCTACCATCTGTTACTGTACCCCAAAGAGACTCCAGGATGAGCTCAAGTTACTTGGCAAGAAGCTCTTACTCACTTCTGCTTCTCTGCCTTGTATTGCTGCGTGCAGTCATCAAAAAGCTTTTGGTTCATCTCCATGAACAGCTTCAGTGCATTATAGATCAGCCCATGGATTGTCCTGCAAAGAAATGAGGAAAGAACAAGTCATGGTGGTATCCTTCAGGTTCTCAGCCTTGAGTTAGCACCAGCAGCACAGAAAAGAGCTAACAGCAGCAGCAACTCATACACTACAGCAATGGGACAGAAGATTTTCACATAGTCCCAGCTCTTAGCGTGGGAAAAAACCCTCCACAAACACAGCAGAAACTATCACACAGGGACAAAGAGATGGAGAAGAAAGACAAGACCACCAGGACAGGTCTGCTCTACTGTGGTCAGGTTAATGAGTGCAAAAATATGTATTCACACATTTATTTCTTGTAGTTAGAAACTGGAAAGGAAGGATCTGCTCAGGGCTGTTCTCGAGGGGCCTTAACCTACTGTAGTTTTAGTGCCTCCCACAGTTCACCTCGCATATACACAATGACTTTTTTGGGCTGCCCAATATTCAGTCATGAGCTTTGTCAGTGAGCTGCCCAAAACAGACATTCAGCAGCCCTGTAGAGATGGGAGCCAGCACAAAGAACACCACAGAAGAACAGCCGACCTCATGTCAGCAATATATGCATAGGTTGCACTGCGTGTGAGCTCTCTATGGGACAAGGACTCTCCTGGGGAATAAAAACAAATATTGAAGCTGTCTCTGAAATACCTGACCCAGAGGCAAAAGATGAGAGACTCAGCAGATTGAGCTCTGTGCCTTGCTAGCTCTACAGATGGAATAAGGAAGAGAGCTACAGCCCTACTGGAGGATGGCTGACAAAGTGTTGGAGTAGATGAGCTATGGGAAGGAAGAGGAGAATCTGAGGTACTCAAACATGCCCTGAGAAGACATGGTTAGTGCTAAAACAAAGACAAGGAGAAATAAGAGGAAAACACCTTCAGGAGTTCTTCTGCCATACCACTGGGAAGGAGACAAGAAGAAAAGGCAGAATCATGAATCTTGACTCGTGCAAGAAGGAAACAGAACTGGTGAAGGGTTTCAGAAAAGAACATAAAGTCCTTTTCTGAACTCTGATCAGGAGGGCCAGTAACACTGAGTGAAAGTGTTTCTGTCCGCATCTGTCTGCATGCACACTTGCATATATGTACACATAATAAGTATGTGTGTGTGTATGCATGCACGTATGTGCCCATCTGCCTGTGCCTGTTGGTACATGTCTGCATATCTGGGTGTTTGTGTGCGCACATGTCTGCGTGTCTGTGTCTACCCCAGTCTTCAGACCACCCTTGACTGGTGGCTCAAGTTTGCGCTTCCTGATACAATGAAGAGAAGGAAGCAGTCAAACAGCAAACCAGTGGGGAGTTCTCTGCCAACAAGTTCCACCTCACAACCCTGCAACCCTGCCTTCACTACCACATTATACTCCTAAGCCCTGGACTCACCCACCTTCCCTAGACTTAATTATTTTGCTTTTTTCCACCCTGTAGAATGGGGAAGATGACTTTTTTTTTTCTTCTTGTGGTTTTTGCTGGAAGATTTTAGCATCTTGGCTGTGGACTGAGTATTTTTAGCTAAATCATTAAAAGGAAGCAAGTTTTACAACTTGAATTAACCAGGTAAGGAATCAACTGAAGAAACAGTCAGAAGAAAGGAAGTTGATGGGAGAACCATAAAACAGACTAGGATCAAGGAATCGGACACAGAGGGCAATAATTTGACATGGGACATCTGCCCAGTTAGTTTTGCTTTCTCCATTCTTCCTGTACTCAAGGAGTCAGGCACTTCATTAGCCAAGGTCATGGAGAGCGTATGGGTGATCATTAGTTAACAAGCAGCCAGAAGCTAGCTGGAAAACCTACTGCACACCTCCAAGAGACCGTCAGCATTAGTGATATGCAGGTATCAAACTCTGGGTGGGCTCAATGGCCCCAGAGCGGTTCACTGCAGGTGCCTGACCCCTTGCAGAAGCAGGCCACTGTGGTCTGCTGTGGCACTTTTCCATGCTGATACTACTAACAACTCCTCTGGCTCAGCACCTGGTGTCACCGAGCGCCATACATCATTGCACTGTAGCAGCATGCCCCAAGATCGCTTGTAGGTCAAGCAATCCTGCATGCACAGCAAGTGCCAGAGCATGCAGAAAGACCTACTTGTTCCAGTGACTCTTGGAGTTCTTGTAGAGCGCTGGAAACATGATCGGGAGAATTTTGGCTGCATTATCGCTGATCAGGCTCATGATATATTCGTTGTTCCAATAGTACAGCGCTCGCTCTGCCACCTGCAGTGGGAGAGAAAGCCATCCTTGGAGAGGCTCCTTCCAGTAACACCTGTGGTGCACAGGGAAACTGTGCAGTGCTGAGACCAGAGCTTGCCACCACCCAGCAGAGGAGCAAATGCTTCCCCACAGTACAGGCAGCAGGGCTGACCTTCGCCAACCTCTACAAGGCCATTCATCCCTGCTGCCCAGCCTTCTTTCCCTTAGCCTCTGCCAGGCACTTCTCACTTTCCTGGGGAAAACCTCATGTTCTTGACTAGGCAAGCCTACTGTCCATACACTCATGACTCCAACACCCTTTACATAAAACTTGAGGACACTAATGCCATCCACTACAGGTCCCATCTCAGACTAGCTCCAAGCCTTCTTCGTTTCCTCAGACTGTCCTCTGTAAAGCCCCATTCCTCCCTGGCCTGCCCCACAACAGTCTCTCTGAGATTTGGAACATGCTTCAGTCACCAGGCCCACAATTCATCCTCCTGATTTAGTAAGGGTGAAAACATGGAAAATCTTGGGGCAGCCATCCTGCTCTAACAAGACAAACAATTCTAACAAGTTTCCCCATAGTGACAGATTCAATCACAATTCTTCATATTTAACCACAAATCCGGGCAATATGGATCACCAGGCTAATTTCTGCATTTAGCACTAGCTTGAGAATGGCTTAAAAACCTAAGAGAGACATCCAGTCTCAGTTTTATATGTCAGGTGATGGAGAACTCACTATATCCCCTTAATGTATTGTTCCACATGAGTAAACGAAGTGAAACTCACCTCATGTTCACTTACCTAGGTCTGGTTTCCAGCTATTAGATCTTGTTAAGCCTTTGTCTGCTAGATTAACACACAATCTACTCAGAGAAAACTCTCCCCACCAAGGTGTTCAGACTTACCAAGAACTCAATTCCTATTTTTGCTCTCAGACAAGCTGCAGACACAGAGACTGTTCAGCCTGACTTGTTTGGGACACCTTAGGCTGTAAAGTGTTTGCACGTTCTCCAGGTTTTTCAGTCTTGTTTTTCAAAGAGTTGGCAGCAGATGAGGGCTGCTGTCAAATACAGGATGCCTCTCCTCCAGCCTTTACCCTACTTTATTCAAGCTCCTTAGTTCCCTAGGGTAGCTCCTTCCACACCCAAAGGTCATGTTAGTCCTTTGGTTCCCATCACCGCACCAGTAATCCATGTCCATCTGGTTTCGATCAGGCTCCCCCAGTCCTTTCTAGGAAACTGTGATCTTTTACATACACATGTGACCTAGACAGTCCTCATTTTTGGCTTGTAAACACATGACTTTGTACCTCTCTACCAGAAGACAGACTGAAGCCAGTCTGCCTCACTGTGCAGTCACACTCATTCTGGGGAAGGGCTACGTCACTATTTAACACACTACCTGTACCTAGGTCAGACACTTGTTTCACCAGCAAGCTACCTTCTTCCTGGACACTATTCATGGCAACCCAAACCAGTGAGCCAAGAACACCTGCTAGGAGCTACTAGCAGGTCCTACCACCCTAGACATTTTAAACCTTAAGACTACCAGCCACAGAGATTGCTTTAGCCTGGTACTGCAGCCAGCTTCCCTTCAAAGGGAACAAGGAAGAAGCAGACTCTAGCACTTTTTCGGTATACCTCACTCTTAACCACCTACACCAGAATAATACAAAGCACCTTCTCTGCACAGCCTCTTTTGTTGGCCTCCCTCCAATACTGCAGCCAGCTTGGTTTAACTGCAACAGGGTGACACTGGACGGATCTCCTCTGTGTTTGCTAGCCAAAACAGGAGGTGGCAGAGTACCTCTGCTCCAGCTCCAGCCTGTGGCAATACATGGTGCTGAATAGCACAGTGCAACAGGAGGGGCTCCACTGATCAGCTTTGTTTTCTCTTTAGATGATCTTGCTCTGTGGTTTTGGTGAGGATTCTCACCGCCTTCTACCACATGTCACTCCAATGCTCACCCCGGTCACACCTCCATGTGCCACTGATCCACAAAGACAAGCCCAAAAGCTGTGGTGTCACCCTCACATGCCAAGTGGATTACAAGTCAGTGTCCTATCCCCTCCCTGAGCTGCAACCCACCTGGAAGTGTGGGCTGGAGACACACTTGGCCAATTGCCTGAACAAGGGCTCCATAACTTTCACAAACTCAGATGGCTCAATCACGTCCAGGATCTCCTCCAGCTCATTTAAAAACATCACCTCCTTGGGACTGTGAGTTTTCGGCCAGAACTTCAGCAAGCCCACAATCACCTGAGTGGGGAGGGTACAGAGACAGTGTTAGAGTCTGAAAGTTAACACCAGCTGTGAAATAAATTTTTAAGGGTCTGGTCACAACAGCAGAGGGGAGAAAGTAACAGAAGGGACTTTCTCAGAAAGTCAGGCTGGATTACTGGGGAAGAAAGAAGAGAAAAGCCCAAACTCTGCCAGGTTACATACAAGAGAGAAGCACTGCCCAGGCTGCTACGATTCTGTACTACAAGCACAAAGCTTTAGAACCACTTTTTTTCCCAAACACAGCTTAACATGGAAGGCTCAAACCAGAGTGGGCAGTGGCTGGCAGATGGTGCAGAGCAACCATGGAACATCAACTAATAAAACTGGAAATGCTGTGGAGAAGGTCACTGAGGAATTATTCAATACATTGCAGAGCTTGAACACTGGGGAGCACCCAATAAATAATGCAATGGACAGATTTGGGATACGGAAAAAGAAGTACCATTTCACACAAAAGTAACTGGATTACACAGCTCATTTTTGCAAGATTTTGTGGAAACTCAAAGTCCAAACAGACTGTGGGAAGGGAGGAGACAAGTTTATGGCAATTACACCTAGTGGTGATAATTAAATATGACAATGCAGATGCAACTTTTGTCTGAGTAAACTATTGCTTACAAGATACTGGAAGAATACACTAGGGGAAGGGCTACATCCCACTCAATTTTATTTATTTATTTTTAATATTGCTTCCTTCCCTATCCATCTGCTTCTAGACGTGGTCTAAGGCAGGATCAGAGATCCTGCAGACCTTCACTCTGTTGAAGCCATCAGTACAGCATTTACAGAAATGCTAACTCTGTGGACACTAGATTCACACACAACTGGTGGTAGGAGTTGCTCTTTCAAACTGTGTACTTCAGCAACCTGATCCTGAACCCAGCACTCGAGAAGTTCACAGCAGTGGAGGGACTGTAGTGGGCAATGCAACAGCAAGATTAGAAACATCTGAGCATTATGCTTCCACCAACTCAAGGCTTGAGAAGCCAACAGTTTGGTATCCTCAGTGTTTGTCATTACCCAGGTCTGCCATTCAGGCAAGACTTCGCTTCAGTGACTCAGACGTAATTTCTCCTACAGCTAAGGTGGTGCGAGGTGTGTCAAATCTGTCTTTGCTATTACTGAGCACATCTGAGGCCTTGCTCACCTGGCAGTCATTCAGACTACTGTTAATACAAGAGCTACCATGTCAAGCCTTGCTGAGCAAGCTTCTGGGAGGCCCACTCTAAGCAAGTGAGGACCTAGTGAGTGACCTGGCCTCCTTCCAGCACAGGTGGCAACATCTCCTAGTGCATTCAGAACCTTGCTGATGCACAAGCCCTGTAATTCTTCAAGACTTCAATAACCCCAGTCATCTCAGGAGTCTATTCAAAACCTTCACAAACAGGATGCTTCAACAGGACACAACCTGTGGCAATACAGCCTTGGTATGTCTGGCTGAGACCCAATACAGCATTCACTGAAGGTAATGAAATTGGGTCATCCCACTGCTTTCCACAAGCACCAAACCAGACTTGGGAGTCTAATCCAGGGGCCACTAACCCATTACCCAGGAAGTAGTGATGAGCTATAGAGCTTTACTACTTGAATAAGCTGCAAAATGAATCCTGGAAATATTGACAGATTTCTATTTTTCTCTTCTTCCTCACTCTACAGTAAGTGCTTTGGCAGGAGGCTGTTGGGCTGGATGTCAGCCACAGGAAGTACTCAGCATGATCAGGAAGCTACTTTACACAGTTTGTTTCAGAGCAGGCTTTTGGGAACACAGGAAATGGAGGACCCACATTTAAAGGAAAAGCTAGGAGGCCCGCTTCAGCACTGCTGGTGTCAGAGCCAAGGAGCCAGAAAGCTGACAACAGCTGACCACCTTCTACTGAGCACAGTCAGGCTCACAAAAACACACATATTTCAGCCAGAGAACAGAACGACCTCAGCTAGCGTTACTCATTAAAATGCTCACACTTTCTGGTGCTCCCTGTTACAGTGACACAAGCACGCGTTCTTTGGCCATCTGCTGTTTTGAGGCTGTGAAGCTCAGCTCTGTAGAAGACATTTCCTGGCCTGCAGTGGGTGGTGGAACACTTGTCTCCTGCATGCACCCTCTGCCAAGCCAGCATATAGCCTGGTTAACACTGCAGGTCTGCGCGGCCAATAACTGAATTATGTGAAGTCCCCATCTACACTTCTCACACATTTTAGAACCTGCTGTTTCCCAGCACTATATCCTGAAGTCAAATGCATCTACAATGTGACTTAACACTATGGACGTAGCAAACTGATGCTAGAGCAGGAAGGAGAATACTTTCATCAAGGAACAGTGCCTCACCTAAGTAGACCTTTCTGTCCTGGGTTCCTAACATCCCCACAGTTCTTCAGCCAACTCTGACAGTCTGTAGTGAACTCTTACTATTTCAGGGCCCCCACGAGCTTGTGCTGGTTCCATCAGATATCAGATGGCCATGTGTTTTGTCTCTGCAGCATCTGTCACTAGCTGAAAACTCTGCCCTGAAAAGACAGCTTGGTACAGTGTTCCTTCCGCTACACCAAGATCTGAAGCACAAAGGAAGACTATAGCTCACCTTCCTGAAGCTTTCAGGAGAGAATGCTAAAGGCTTGCATGTGAGCAGCACAGCCCCTTCTGCCCACAGGGTACCAGGCAAACCCAGTAAACAATCCAGTTGACTCCCATCCTCTTTAGCCTTTTTTCACCCTTGCTGTATTCTAAGGAACATGTGAAGTTTTTGGGGACTTGACTGACACACAGAGGTTAAGCAACGTTACTCACTGGTTCTGTCAAGCTGCTGTCTTTCTCCAAGAACTG